>NC_041220.1:81553257-81561461 GCF_002837175.3 Physeter macrocephalus | reverse complement strand
ATTTGATAGTGTATATATGTGAATGCCACTCTCTCACTTCATCCCAGTTTACCCTTCCCCCCACCCCGTGTCCTCAGATCCATTCTCTACGTCTGCGTCTTTATTCCTGTCCTGCCCCTAAGTTCTTCAGAACCATTTTTTTTTTAGATTCCATATATATGTGTTAGCATGCGGTATTTGTTTTTCTCTTTCTGACTTACTTCACTCTGTGTGACAGACTCTAGGTCCACCCACCTCACTACAAATAACTCAATTTTGTTTCTTTTTATGGCTGAGTAATATTCCATTGTATATATGTGCCACATCTTCTTTATCCATTCATCTAAATCTAATTTTTAATCAATTTTGTCTCATTGACTCACAAGCAATTCTCAACTAGCAACCAAGCTTAGAGGGCATGCTATGCTACTAATGGTTTAGGATACACTCCTTGTGCCATCTGAATGTGAGATATGAAGAGGAAAAGCTCAGTACCAACACAGAAGAGTCAGAATATTATATGTCTCTCCATTCAAGAGTTTGAAACTCTCAACACCCACAACAACATAATCCTTTCTTAAGACTTAACACCTGCCATTTTTAGAAATTATTTAAAGTTATGTTTTCATTGTGCTTTTCTGAATTCTCTTAGGTCTGTATATCTTTGCTTCTCAGTTAAATATGCTAGCGGTCAAAAGTCATAAAATTTATTTCATTTTTCCCTCAAGGGGGAAGACAGTTTTGTATATTAAATAAAAGGCAGACTATGGAAAGAGTGATTGTATTTCTAAATGTGATTTCAGATGTACCTTGCTTTACTTGATAGATTTACTTCTGGGTGGCAGTGTAAATTGATTTTTTATAAATCAAGTTATATATTAAATGCATTGAAGAAGTTTGCTATTTTAAACTTATCACATGATGAATCCTTTTATAAAGCTATCATCAATTCCTTTGTAACCTATTTTATGTATATGAACTTTGCAATAGCCAGGTAGCTTATTTCCAAACCACTATGTCTTCCTCTTTTATAATATGTTACATTTTGTAAATGAAAAGCATGGTAATTCCTCTGAACAAAAGGAAGAAACAATTGCATTGCATCCTTAAATCTTCTCTTGGCTAAATAAGTTATTGACCATCAAGAGAGGAATAAAGTGGATATCAACTTAAATACATGAAAGAAAAAGTATCCAGAAGGTAAGGTCTTGAGGGGAGGAGCAAGGAGATGAGGGTTGGTGTGGAACATCTCACCCAAGTAATGCATGAGACAAAGATAACAAATCTTAAAATGGTAACAAAGGCACAGCTGTGGAGACTATTCCAAATCAGATATCACACATGTCAAACAAGAGACCTCAGGGAATGGTAGAAGATAAAGTATAGAGCCAAAGTGACACCGAGACCAAGAAACTAGGAAAAATGAAGATGAAGAGTGATAAACAATAGGAAGACAGAGAAGCGTATTTTAGATTAGTCAAACAGTGCAATGAATAAACTACAACTATGCAAATCAAAATGGGGGAATCTCAAAACATAATGATGAATGAGAAAAGCACATCTCAGAAACCTATATGCAGTATGGCTCAACGATACATTCAAAATATACAAAATCAAGGATGGATTGTTTAGAGACAAAACCATGTATGATAAAACTTTAATAAAGGCATGGACTTGAGGACATGGCGAGGGGGAAGGGTAAGCTGGGATGAAGTGAGAGAGTGGCATGGACATATATACACTACCAAATGTAAAACCGATAGCTAGTGGGAAGCAGCCGCATAGCACAGGGAGATCAGCTCGGTGCTTTGTGTCCACCTAGAGGGGTGGAATAGGGAGGGTGGGAGGGAGGGAGACGCAAAAGTGAAGAGATATGGGATTATATGTATATGTATAACTGATTCACTTTGTTATAAAGCAGAACTTAACACACCATTGTAAAGCAATTATACTCCAATAAAGATGTTAAAAAAAAATTAAAAATAAAAATAAAGAGTGAGGGGAGGGCTTCCCTGGTGGTGCAGTGGTTGGGAGTCCGCCTGCCGATGCAGGGGACACGGGTTCGTGCCCCGGTCCGGGAAGATCCCACATGCCGCGGAGCGGCTGAGCCCGTGAGCCATGGCCTCTGAGCCTGCGCGTCCGGAGCCTGTGCTCCGCAACGGGAGAGGCCACAACAGTGAGAGGCCCGCGTACCGCAAAGAAAAAAAAAAACAATGGACTTCCCCTTACCGAAGCTGATCTTGCCAAAACTACTGCTGAGTTCAACACTGAGTCCCCAGTATGGCAGCATTCCATGGAGGGACCAGCCAGTAAACTATTAGCAGGTTGATTATACTACACTGCTTCTATCATGGAGAAGACAGAGATTCATTCTCACTGGAATAGACATATATTCTGGATATGGATTTGCCGTCCCTCCCTATAATGCTACCACCATAACTACCATCCATGGAGTCACAGAATTAATTGGAAAATGAGACTGCCACCTGGCCATTTGATGCTGTTTATGCCACTGACCCAGCAGGCACAAATGTAGTAACTCTACTCCTAGAGAGACTGATTCTGATTTCCAAGGGGAAATCAAGTTGTTTCCACACAACAAAGGCAAAGAAGCCTGTGTCTGGAAGCCAGGGGTTTCCAGGGCCCCTCATAATAGTTCTGTGCCCAATACTAGTAAAAATTAATGGAAAACTACAGCAACCAAAAAAGGCAGGACAATTGTGAATTTGGATTCCTCAGGATCGAAGGTTTGAGCCACTCCACTAGGGAAAGAACCCCAACCAACTGAGGTTCTGGCTGAGGGGAAAGAAAAAATATATAATGGGTAGTATAGGAACCTCATAAATGATTACAGAAATGAGAACTATAGTAGTTTTACATATTTTCTCCTTGCTCATGATATGAATGAGTTTGTGTATATTAACAATTTTCTTCTTGCAAGTCTCAGCCCATGCTTCCCTGCTAACTAACTTGGCCCATCAAATGTGGACCAGCTTTGGCCCAAAATAATCCAAGGACTTTCACCACCAGCCATGGTGGGCAGCAGCCATATCCTGTTCAACAACGTCTGTATCCTAGCCTCGTATGGGTCAGAGGAGGGGGTCCAAGTGTGTCCTGCTTGGATTCTCTCCCTCAGCCCTGGGGTATTCTTTAGAGTTCTCCTTTATTGCCTCTTCATAGCTAATCTCCTGTAAATAGTTCATAATGCTTGATGCTAAATCATAACTATTCAAACTATTGTGTAGTTCTGTCTCCTGATTGGATCCAGGTTGAGACAGAAGCAAATGGGATAACCTTAAAGAAAAAAAAAAAAAAAAAAAAAATATATATATATATATACGAACGGAATCACTTTTCTGTATACCTGAAGCTAACACAACATTATAAATCAACTATACTTCAAAAAAATTAAATTTAAAAAAATAATAAAAATATATAGCAAGAAAAAAATTTTTAAAGCAAATGGGATGAATGCTCCAAGTATAACGGAATCACTTTTCTGTATACCTGAAGCTAACACAACATTATAAATCAACTATACTTCAAAAAAATTAAATTTAAAAAAATAATAAAAATATATAGCAAGAAAAAAATTTTTAAAGCAAATGGGATGAATGCTCCAATTAAAAGACAATCACACTTAATTTTTTAATGTTCTGTTTATAAAAGAAATATCTAAAGCTTAAGGATACAGAATGGATGAAAGGACACAGAAGGGGCAAAGATATCCCATGTAAAAGAAAGCTGAACTACTCATATCAATATCAGATAAAACAGACGTTAAGATAAAAAATATTTCTAGAGATTGAAAGGACACTTCACAATAATCAAAACTGCAATTCCCCTGAAATATTACACTTTCTATCCACTTAATAACATGGCTTTAAATATATATAAAACTGAAACATGATAATAGTAGGAAGTTTAAATAAACCTCTCTCAGGAACTAATAAAACAAGCAAAGAATTCAATAAGGATATAAAGATTTAAATACTGAATTGACAAACCTGATCTGACAAACCAACATCTGCAGAATATACTTTTTTCAGGAGCACGCCGGAATATATTTTTTTAACGTACCGAATGCTGGGAAAAAAAGCAAAACTCAAAACATTTTAAAGATTTTAAAACACACACAAATTGTTGACTGCCAAATCTATGTACCATCTTCAGACCTCATGCTGAGATCCAAAGCTTTATATCCAACCCATGACGGCTGGAGAGGGCTTCTGAGAGCAGATTTTGCCCATCTCTTCCCAACTCGGCATTAGTGATATTACATTGGTAGCTTACAATTGAGCACAACATGGTGCGAGTATTTACACCATAGAAATGAACAAATGCTACCCCTGAAAACAGCTTTCTTTACTGTTTGAAAGTCACTTTTTAAACATTTACCAGCACACCAATGTATCCAATCAGTTCTGAACTGTCTCCACAAGGATGCTGTAAAGGCATCTCAATATCCATAGATCTTAAACCAAACTTATCATCTCTGCTCTACAAGTTGGTGCAACCTGTATCAATTTTCTAATGTCATCACCAACTATCTACTTACACAAACTAAAACCCCAGATTTTTTAACTCTTCCTCTTCTTCACTCCCACATTTAATCAGTCACCAAGTTCTCTCCATTTTATGTTCAAAACTTGTCTCAAATTTGTTCCCTTTTCTCCTGCTGCTTTTTAGCAAAAATACTTTATGATCTGTACATGTGCTTCCAGCATTGCTATTCAAAATATTTTAAAACTAATTATAACTAGACTTGGGGGCTTCCCTGGTGGTCCAGTGCTTAAGACGCCATGCTCCCAACGAAGGGGACAGGGGTGGATCCCTGGTCAGGGAACTAGGTCCCGCATGCCACAACTAAAGATCCCACATGCTGCAAGGAAGATCCCACACGCAGCAACCAAGATCCTGCGTGCTGCAACTAAAACCCAGCTCAGCCAAATAAATAAATAAATAGATGTTTTTAAAAATAAAAATAAAAAAATAATTATAACTAGGCTTGACCAATCAGAGCAGAAGTTAGCTCCAGTACAGGACAGGACCCTGCAGACACACCAGTTGTTAGATCAAGAGAAGGTCCTGTGTTCCTAGGGGTACATCAGGTAGCCAGAGCTGTGGGAGTGGGACACTCAGGAGCTCAGGAAAGCAATTTAACAGGCTGGAAGGATGTTATTTCAATATTTTAACAACATAAAAGGTATACCAATGTGTACCACCTGAGTATTTGTCCTGAGTATGCTGTGTGTACCATGGAGGTACACAGGATAGTTTAAAGAGGTACATATACAAACTTTTTAAAAATAAAATATGTGTTTCTATTACATGTTAAAATATATAATACACTGAGGCCAAATTTTGAAATACATTTAGTGTAAATTAGATAGATACATAGATAGATAGATACATAGATAGATAGATGATAGGCAGTTAGAAAGTATCCTTGGCAAAAATTAGGTGAATGAGAGGACTTTGGAAACCATGGTGCCCTGCCTCCACTTTCTCCCCATTCCAACATTTCTCCTTCAGTGCTGCCAGAGTATTTCTTCTAAACACAGATTTGATACTTTAATTCCATAATTTAAATTGTTTGACACTTCTCCATTGCTTATGAAATAAAGTGCAAGCTCCCTAACAAGACATACAGTGGTCTTACAAGTGCTGCCTCAAAGAATGACTTTTACAATCTCACGAGAACCTCTACATTTTTAGCCACATCCTTCCATGTCTTGGTTCAGATATTCCCCAGCTGGCAAATGCCAACTTATCATTCAAACCTCAGTACAAATGTCACTTATTCTGGGAGGCTTTCCCTAACATTTTACACAATGAATGGCCTCTTCCCTTTGATTCTGATGAGCTTTTATAGCATCACCATTTGGAAGGCACAGTGCTGACTGGAAGAGGGTCCTTCTCCTTCCAATGGCCTCCGTTGAAAGGACTTGATTTCTCATTGGCAACCATCTCCCAATCAATGGGCACAAAATATTAGAATTCTATATTAATTATGGCACACTCTCTATGTTCTTATAATAAAGAGAATACAAACACATAGTTTCAAGATAGAAGTGTCTTTCTTATGCAATAGCCCAGGAAAGGTGAACAAGGTCTAGGAGAGAGAAGGTCCACCATTCTCAATATGCAGTGTCCATCTCTGCTTCCAAAGTAGCTGCTCCACACTCATTCTCATGTCTGCATCCAACAAGTAGGAGAGAGGCAGGAGAATAAGCATGCTTCTTCATCTACAGGGTATTTGGTAGAAGTTGCACAAATCACATCTTCTCAAGTCCCATTGTCTAAAACTTAGTCATATGGCTCTATCTAATTACAAAAGAGCCTCAGGAACTTAGTCATTACCTGGTTAGCCATGTGCCCAGTCAAAATCTGAAAGGTTCTATTACTAAAGGAAAATGGGGAAAAATGGACAGTGGATATAAATTATCAGTTGGTGCCTCAGACATGAAACACACATTTCCATTTTACCTACATATTAGGCATTCAGATAAAAGGTTTTATGGGGAAACTGTCTGTTGGATTGCTGGTCCCAGTGAGGTTTCTGGTTACTGTGGTATTTTAGTCATTTATGGTCTCTTTTATTAGTGTTATTGTTGCAGCTTATTCTATAAAACCAAGCATATATATGATCACAGTCTCTCAGCCCACATATAAATCCTGCTATTTTATGAGACCACTAAACTCTGGGTCGGCTTGTGTGTATCCCTTATTTATATAGACAGAAAAGTAAATTAAATCAACCTTATTTTTTTTTATTTTTCACTCCGATAGTATAAATCTTGTTTCTTGCAAGTAAGCCATCTTCCAAAAATACATTTATCACATACCTTTTTAAAACTGTGTGCATAGATCTGGAATTATCTACAAGTTCTTACCTTAAAACGTTTAGCTGACTCATAACACTTGCAATGTGGCTTCAGTTCCATAAACAATGCATTAAATCTGAGTAGGAAAGTATTGCAGTCCAAGTATGCATTCAATTTACTAAGCACCAATTATATTTTCTTAAAGTGCTTTCTTGGGCATAGTAGTAAAATCTATCAAGCTTTCCATCTGGCTTCAAATTAATAAATATTTGCCTTCTGTACTGAGCAAAACTGCAGTAATGCTAGGGTTAAGGAACCTTAATGAGATACAATTATGGACTGTAGGAGTTTGGCTTGAAGCAATAATACAGTTTGTTTTGTATGAGAGAAAGATACTTTCATTTTTCCTACTGGGCTTTCTTCTTTCTGGACCACTGAGTATGAATTACTTCTAGAGGCCAAACATGTCCCAAAGTGAATGTTCAAGCATGATTGAGAGCTGCCTCAGTGAGCCTGCCTAGATTAAGAGCATTCTCCAGTGCAAAATTAAACTAATAGCCTTTCATGATTCTCTGGATAATCAGAAACTGAGGGCCTGCATGTCAGAGATGGCAAACTGGTCTGTGAGTGCCACCACAATGCTTTCCATGCCATATGTGAAAGCAGCTGCCCTACACACCCTCGCTCCCTGTTTCAAGAGTTGGCACTCAACCATACTTGTATTAGAGGACAAGTTATTAAGGTAAGGATTTTCCAGGTTTCCTCCTCTGCAGCCCGCTAATGAGGATTCGACCTTGACCCTCTCACTCTCTTCGTGTCCTCCACCATGAGAGGAGAAGCTCTGTGATACAGAGGGAAAAGACAAGAGTATGCAGACTTAGGCTAGAAGAAAAATCACAGAGGGATTTTTGAAGTAAGAGATATGGGACCAGCCACTGTACATGAAGGCAAGGGATGGGACAGGAAATTGGAGATACTTAGAATTGAATGGGGATTCTAAGAATCGTGATGCTTAAGAAATATAAGAATACATATATCAATTTACATTCCCACCAACAGTGCAAGGTGTTCCCTTTTCTCCACACCCTCTCCAGCATTTATTGTTTCTACATTTTTTGATGATGGCCATTCTGACCCGTGTGAGATGATATCTCATTGTAGTTTTGATTTGCATTTCTCTAATGATTAATGATGTTGAGCATTCTTTCATTTGTTTGTTGGCAATCTGTATATCTTCTTTGGAGAAATATCTATTTAGATCTTCTGCCCATTTTTGGATTGGGTTGCTTGTTTTTCTGATATTGAGCTGCACGAGCTGCTTGTAAATTTTGGAGATTAATCCTTTGTCAGTTGCTTCATTTGCAAATATTTTCTCCCATTCTGAGGGTTGTCTTTTCA
>NC_041220.1:81535703-81552715 GCF_002837175.3 Physeter macrocephalus | reverse complement strand
GCCACATAGCACAGGGAGATCAGCTCGGTGGTTTGTGACCACCTAGAGGGATGGGATAGGGAGGGTGGGAGGGAGGGAGATGCAAGAGGGAAGAGATATGGGAACATATGTATATGTAGAACTGATTCACTTTGTTATAAAGCAGAAACTAACACACCATTGTAAAGCAATTATACTCCAATAAAGAAGTTAAAAAAAAATAAGTAAAAAATTTTTTTAAAAAAGAACACATTTAAAAGGCTTGAATTGCTTTGAAATTACTTATATTTGCTGAAATTTGGTCCATTGATTATGAGATTGATCTGACATTAAATCTAGTGGATACTAGCTTTTAGGCATTACACCTATTTTCCCTCTGCACTGTACATTCTAAGAAGAAAGGAAGGGGCCAACTTTGACATTATATTTCTCAAATATTGGCAACTCAATGCCAACCTCAGCTTTCATCACTTTTTAAAATCACATTTATAGGCAACTGAGAGAACAGAGTCCCCATTGGTTATGTTGAGTGTAGATAGGACCAGAAAAGAGCTTGAGATGCCTCCATGGTGATGGGTTAAACCAGACACAGTCACATGGCAATTTCACCTTCCTCATGTAATCTAGTTAAGCTCTTTAATAACTATGCCCTCTCTTAACTGCTCCACCTTCATTCCATTGCTATCTGATGTCTGATCTCTGCAGCTCTTTTGAGAAGCCAAAGGGCTCTGGCAACCTCACTAATACGGAGACAGTATAGCAAAGCAGGGGAGAAGAAATACCATTCATAACCAAGCAGAGATGAGTTTAAATTGTTACTTCACCCTTTACTTCCTTGGGGAAGTTACTTGAAATTACAAAGTTGTACTTTCCTTGTCTGTAAAATAGGGATAATGATAGAAACTGTCACATAGGGTTATATTGAAGATTAAATGAGATAGCACTTAGCATGACACCCAACCCATAGTAAGTCCCAAATAAATGCTAGCCATTTTTATTATCATTAACACATTATAATGCTGTGGCTCAGTATTCATTAGCTGCAATTATTATTATTATTGCCATCCTATATCACCCTCCAACTCCTCTTTATCTCCACACCCTTTCCTTCTTCCAAGGTGTATTCTGAACCTAATCTGCCTGACCCACTTATGGTGCTACTGTATTTGGGTGTGGTCAGAATCCATCACAATTTCCATCCAAGGCTTTCAAGATTAAAGGCTTTCCTGGACTCCCTGCTGGTATCCATCCTGCCCAACCAGCATTTTCTCACCTTCATCTCCCTGTGTGGGCTGAACTCACAGATCTTCCCTGACACCAGTAAGTCTAGCCTCCAATAGACACAGCAAGTCCAGCTTTTAATCAAAACATTTTCCCCTGCATCATAACCGTTTTTGGAGCCCCCCCTCCCAAAATAAGAACTAATTCAAATGTTAACTTTTATCAGATAATTTTCTAAGGATGTCTGAGAAGAAAGGAGTTGGATTTTTCCTTTTATGTCTGAAACATTTCAATGAAGTATAAAAATTTTAAAGGAGAACTTTTAGAGAAAAACTTTAACGGAATTATTCTGATCCTGAAAAATCTAAACCAACTTACCCACAATTATTTTTCCTCTATTGAGAAGAAAGAAACCCATAGGGGACAGGAGAAAACAATTTTAAAATGGAGCAAATAAATCTCAAATTTTATGATTGTCTATACTCCCAGCAATCTTGTGAGATAGGTAGTGTCATCTCCATTACATAGATGAGGAAACAGATTTAAGCCACCCAACTAGAAAACGTCAAAGCTGAACTAAAAGCCTCGTGTCTGACTTCAAAGATTATTACAGTACTAAACATCATACTCAGCAGCAGACCTAATGCTGTGACAGGGTTTTTTTTTCCCTACACACTTCCTTGCTACTCTCACTGAAAGTCTGTGATAACACATTAGTGCACTATTTATAGAAAGGCATGTTTTATTGGCTGATACTTCCTCACTACCCTCTAGTGTGCTGCAACTTCTTCATTGAGTCCCTATGAAAGCCTGGTGTTCAGAGTCACGGGTCAACTCAATTCTGTTTACCAAACTCCCAGAGACTTTCAGAAATCACTTTACTGGAGTTTCAATGGTGAGAAAACAAGTTACACAGAGGACCTGCTGAGAGGGCAGCTGGAAAGTGTTCTGAGCAATTACAGATCAGCAGCCTTTCTTCCTATTTCATCTTCAGAATCACAGCATATTCAACGTTTGGAGGAGAAAAATAATAGAACTCATGGAAAATCACCAGTGAGTTAAGTGAGAATGTCTCCAAGTTCTACTGTGTTGTGTAGCTCTGGTGAGCATCACACCTGCCTCCATGCCAATTACTAGCAAAACTCCACTCTGAACCGATACCATGTCGGAAAGAGAAGAGGGCTGTATTATTTACTAGCACCAGAAAATTCTGCTTTTAACACACTTATTTTATCAACCCATCTTAACATCTTTGCCCTGTGATTTTTTTCAATAACATCACTCCTTTAGTTTTCAACTGACAGTGAAGATCTCTGATGTGTGCAGTAGACATTAGTGCTTCTCACCAATATTTCCAGGCTCCTCTTTCCAGGCTGTAAGGATACTGTTCTTCTCTGTACTCTTGTGGGTAGTCCTGGCCAGGTGATTTGGCGTGGCCAATGAAATGTGTGCAGCAGATGTGAAGTGTGTCACTTCCTGCCAGGGTTTTTAACAGCACTTGATAGAATCTCCAACTCTGCTTCTTTCCCTATCTGCAGTGATCAGGGGGCATGTGTTGACATAAAATTGCCATAAGAGCTGGAATGCTGAGCTAAGACATGGAAAACAGCCCTGTAGAGAGTCACTTAAACCACAGCAGGCACACTGTGAGCAAGAAATATACTCCTTTTGTGCATAGCCACTGAGATTTCCAGGTTGCTCATTTACTGCCTATTGCAACATGTATCCGTTGTGTTTTTCTTGGGCTGAGAGGAGCAGAAAACTACACTGCAGTGGCCTAAACAAATAAGTCTATTTAGCTCACATCATAAGGAGACCCAAGGAGGCAATGCAGGACTGGTAGGATGGCTCAGTGATATCTTCCATGATCTGGTCTCCTTCCATCTTCTTACTCTTCCATCTCTGGTTGTGGCATTAGTCCTCATGGTATCATATGGTTCTTGCATCATGTCCATGTTGAGAGCAGGAAGAAGAGGCATGGCTTTGTCTTTCACTTTGGCAAAGGAAGTCCTCCTTGGAGATTTTTGCCGTTGTCTCATTGGCTAGAAATGCATGCTAAGGCCAACATTAGTGCAGGGAGATATGGGAAGATGTTTCAGCTTTGGACTCTCCAAAGTGGAGGAAGATAAGGGAAAGGAGGTTTGGGAGGTAGCCAGTCCATAGTTTCTGTTACTATGTGATTATGAAGAAGATAGGACCTTTTCAAGTAGTACTTAAATACAGTTTCTTTGTTTGTTTGTTTTGTTTTGTTTTGTATGCATTATAGAATGACTACCACATCCATTCTCTCTCTTTTTTTTTTGGCTGTGCCATGCAGCTAGTGGGATCTTAGTTCCCTGGCCAGGGACTGAACCTGTGCCCTCAGCAGTGAAAGCACAGAGTCCTAGCCACTGGACCACCAGGGAATTCCCCATTCTCTTTTTTTTCCCCTTTTTTTATTGAAAAATAATTGACATATAACATTGGGTACATTTAAGGTGTGCAATGTGTTGATTTAATACATTTGTACTGCAATATGATTACCACCATAGCATTAGCTAACCCCTCTATTAAATCACATCATTCTCATTTTTTGTGTGTGTGCAGGGAAAACAATTAAGATCTTGTCCCTTAGCAGCTTTGAAGTTTATAATACAGTATTGCTGACTATAATCACTATGTTGTGAATTGGATCTCCAGAACCTATTTACCTACCAGTTGCAAGTTTTTACCCTAAGCAACATCTCCCCAGTTTCCCAACCCATAGCATCTGGTAACCACCGTTCTACAACTTTCTACAAGTTTGGCTTTTTTACAGTCCACATAAAAGTGAGATCATACAGTATTTGCCTTTCTTTGTCTGACTTATGTCACTTAGCATAATTCCCTCAATGTCCATCCACGTTGTCCCAAATTGCAGGTTTTCTTCTTTCTCGTGGCTGAATATTCCATTGTATAGATACCACTCATCTGTTGACAGACACTTAAGTTGTTTCCATATCTTGGCTATTGTGAATATTGCTGCAATAAACATGGGAGTACAAACATGCAAATTGTTCTTAAAGACCTATTAGCTCACAAAACCAAATTTCAAATACAGTATTAAGAAGAACATTTAAATAATAATACATTTTATGTTATAGCAAAATATATACATAATATATATAAAATATATACAAAATATATACATATATACACTTTTGTATGGCTCACTTTGTCCCTGTATCAGGGACAATATCACAGAATCACAGATTTCCCCAAAAAAGATTAGCAGAAGAATTGAGCCCGTCTACCAAACCACTAATCCCAGTCTTCATAAGCTAAGTCTTTAATATCCCTGAGCCTTCAGACACACATCACCTAATTTCCATGTAAGCCCAAAGCCTGGTCAGGTCACAAAATGGGGGATACTTATTTATTCATTCCACAGACATTTACTGAAACCTGCTCTGGAATAGGCAACTTACTATGCATGATATCTACAATTATGATAAGTGAGGCACCAACTTCACTTTCCAGGAACTCAAGACCTGGAAAAATCTAGACGAATCAACAAGTATCTACAGTGCAATGAGAGCAATGACAGTAATACTTATATAGTTATACCTCAAAGGGGGAAATACTCAGAGCGCAGAGAGAATGGGAGAAGATTGGAGGATGTGGTATTTGAACTGTGTATTGAAGGTTTGAATAAGAACTTTCCAGGAAAAAGAGTTGGGAAAGAGATGATTTCACAATGAGAGGAAAGAAACATCCATAGTATTTAGTCCCAGAATCGCAGAACTTGAAGATTCTCCAAGCTTTATTCGTTTTGTCAACCCTCATTTTATACATTTTTTTAAAATATTGCAGCAATATCATGGCACAACTATATATGCCTGTTATCACTAGATTTTTCCCCCAATAAATTACACAGAGAGGGACTTCCCTAGTGGTGCAGTGGTTAAGAATCCGCCTGGCAATGCAGGGGAGTACGGAAACACAGAAGACCTCAAATAGCCAAAGCAGATCTTGAGAAAGAAAAACAGAATCAGGCTCCCTGACTTCAGACTATACTACAAAGTTGTAGAAATCAAAACAGTTTGGGAGACTTCCCTGGTGGTGCAGTGGTTAAGAATCCACCTGGCAATGCAGGGGACATGGGTTCAATCCCTGGTCCGGGAAGATCCCGCATGCTGCAATTACTGAAGCCCACGTGCCTAGAGCCTGTGCTCTGTAACAAGAGACTCCACTGCAATGAGGAGCCCGCGCACCACAATGAAGAGTAGCCCCTGCTCGCCACAATTAGAGAAAGCCCACGCACAGCAATGAAGATCCAATGCAGCCAAAAAAAAAAAAAAAAAAAAAATTACACAAAGAAATGGGGGAAAAGAGAGATAACTAGAGGGTAAGAAGAGAGTCAACCTTCACTTGTAAGATACACTGAGTTCAAAAGTCTGCCCTCTCAGGCCTGCAATTATGATTAGGAAAGCCAAATGTGCTATTTCTTTTATATGTGATCCCATAAAGTAGAATTTAAAATTACTGACTTTTTTCACCGGGGCTGAGGGAGGCTTTTGTGAGAGCATATGATATTATTGAAAACAGTGGGATTTGGTAGTCCTTTTGTGCCTCAATTTAAAAAGATCCCTCAAGCAGCTGAACTTGTATATCAGACCTCGCTTCTATTCCCTCTTTACTAGACACTGGAATATAGGGGAAAAAACCTACAGAATACAACTTACCAGATCTTCTAGTCACATCCAATTAAATCATGAATGGGTAAAAATGGGCCTTTTCCTCACTGTAACTGTGTACATTTTATTCATTAGCACCAAGTATGATAGTCTTGGCTTCAGGCCCTTTAGATGAGGGAAAGTTCTGAATAAGACAAGTGTCTAGTAAGTTCCACGAAAATGTAAACCATGTTCTCTTTGCCTTTGTTCTCTTCTGTAACTAATGTCGTGCACGTACCAGCTGCATCATAAAAATTGATTGGCTGGTTGGTTGAATGAGTTCATAAATGAGAAGAGAAGCTGTGGAGTTTAAGATAAAATAGCAGAATGTCATTTATTCCAGTGATTTGTATTGTTGCAAAATCTTATAGAAATTTCTTGTAAACAAAGGAAAAATAGCTCTAGATAACAACAGCAGCACTTATTAAGTGCTTTGCATATACTAATTCATTTAGTCTTCCAAACACCCCCGTGGGAGTATCTTTGATGATGACTGAGGTCAATCAACCCAAATCACATGTCTGAGAACAAGGGAACTTTGAATTCCCCAAAGGAAAATTAGGGCTCTGAATAATAGATGATTGGGTGGAAGCCAAAAAATGCCTACCACACTCACAGAATGAGTGACATCACTGAGACTGAGCCCACATCTTCTGTTTCAGACTAATGAGCCCTCAGAATGCCCTACAATACAGCCCCCAGAACAAAAACATATATGACGAGTCACTAATACATTCATGTTTTTCTCATTCATACAATAAATATTTCATTCATTCAACTAACATTTACTGAGCAGGATTATTATTTCTTTCTTGACATGGATGCAGAAGCTATGTCCCAAAGACGTATCTTACTAAGTTTACTAAGAGGCTTTTAGAAGAAATTCTTCAATATGCTGGAAGCCTCATCTTTTCTCCATGCAATACTTTGAAGTGATCCACTTTCAGCTCAGAGGTGTGCGGGACATAATATCTACAAATGTGGGACTGATATTTGTGAAAGATATTATTAGGGAAAGATCACCACAACTAGGGAGTCATAATCGGTTCATATACTGGGCTACATTCAGCTTAGGTGGTGAGAACCTCCCAAAGTCTTCCCCCACAGACAGACTTCCTCTTAACATCCCATGCAAAGCAGCCCTTCCTGTGAACCCCTATGTGCTCTTTCAACTTACCATACCATCTACAGAGGAGGGTCCAAGCTTCAAGCCAATAGCACAAAGAAGAGGTCCTATGCCTTCTCTCTCCTCTTTTTTTTTAAATTGAAATGTAGTCGATGTACAATGTTATGTTAGTTTCAGGTATACTACCCAGTGATTTGACTTTTACACATAATATGAAATGATCACCATGATAAGCCAGTAATCATCTGCCCCACACAAATTTATTACAATATTATTGAGCATATTTCTTATGCTGTATATTACTTCCCTGTGGCTTATTTAAAAGACGACAAATAACAAGTGTTGGCAAGGATGTGGAGAAAAGGGAACCTTTGTACACTGCTAGTAGGATTATAAATTTGTGCAACTGCTATGGAAAACAGTATGGAGGTTCCTCAAAAACTTAAAAAAAGAACTACTATTTGATCCAGCAATTCCACTTCTAGGTTTTTAACCAAAGAAAACAAAAAACACAAATTCAAAAAGATATATGCACCCCAATGTTCACTGCAGCATTATTTACAATAGCCAAGCTATGGAAGCAACTCAAGCACCCATAAATAGATGAATAAATAAAAAAGATGTAGTACATGTATATATAATGGAATATTACTCAGCCATAAAAAAATTGAAATCTTGCCATTTGTGACAACATGGATGGGTCTAGAGGGTATTATACAAAGTGAAATAAATCAGACAGAGAAAGACAAATACCATATGACCTCACTTATATGTGGAATATAAAAAACAAAACAAACAGACTCATAGATACAGAGAACAAATGGGTGGTTACCAGAAGGGGGGCAGTGGAAGGATGAGCAGATTAGGTGAAGGGGATTAAGAGATAGAAATTTCCAGTCTCCTCTTCTTTATACACCGTTTTAAATTCTACTTCCAGGTAAAGAAAAGTGCAGCAGGACAAGAATAAATGAAAATGGAATAAACAGCATGTTAAAGAAGCCTCACTGCTCTCTTTTATTTTTAGACACTGTTCCTTCAACAATTATCCATCACATACCTAACATGTGACGGGTCCTGTTCTGCACCGTGAACAAAAGACACACACAAATGTCTGCCCCTGTGAAACCTATGTTCTAGTGGACTTTCTGTTCCAGTAATATTCAAAGAAAACTGGCTCGAGCACAGAAAATAATTGAAATGCTTTATTAAGTTTTTTCAAATTGTCAAGAATGAGTCTTCAGTCTCAAAATGTCATGAACAGGACTCTCCCCACCCACAAACTCACCACCACCAGTACCGTAATAGTATTTGAAGAGAACAGAAACATTGCATCATAAATGCTGATGTGAAGATATGCCTTGAATGTCAGGAATTTCAAACTTGGGTGAAGGAAAAATTGGGAAGGTGTAGGCTTTTCAATTAACACTATACCAACTCAAGAATTAGGTTAAAATAATCCAAAGTCAGCAAGTCAGACCTGAAGTGTTTTAGAGGAGAAAGAGATGGAGTCAGAGATCCCATGGAAAAGAAAACAGATTGTTGAATTACATCATGTAAAAATAACATTTGATGAATTAGATTTCAGGGAAGTTTTGGCTCACTGTTCATGCTCCCTGACAGCCTCTGTCTAGATATGGAGAGCTGGTCAAATGTCCAGAGCCTGTCAGAATCTTATTCTTATTCTGAACAGATGCCTCATTGTGCAGGGTAATTTAGCGTTATCAATGAAGGAATTAACCAAATGACTCATGGAATTCGTAACAAGCCCAGGAGTGCTCACCTGTAACACCTACGAACCAGGCCTCAGGTTGGGGTATGGGTTTGCTAATGACCGTATGTTATTAATCTCAAGGGACACATTTCCCTGATTTTAGACCTGGAAGATAAAGCCTCTTTAATTTCTGTGAAACCATAGGCAAAATTTTCCTGTGATTCATTAAACATGGGCTTGAAGTAACAGCAGCAATTCAGTAATGCAACATCCATCAGCTGACAAGTTACTGTCATTTGAATAGAGTGAATACGCAATGCAGTAAGTTCAGGTGTAGTAAATCCAACTAAATAGAAGTTGTTAGGTGTTTTTTTTTCCAATAAGTTCTGAAAAAGTAAGAAGGGGAAGAAATGTAACATTTACTAAATGACACCCATCTGTCAGGTACCTTCTCACATTTAATCTGTACAGAAATCCTGAGTTTGACAGTATTCTAATCATTTTGTAGATAAGGAAACTGAGACCTAGAGCAGTAAGGTAACTTGAGTAACTTGCCCTTGGCCACACGTTCAAAAAGGTGGTGAAACCAAGATAGGAAAGCAAGTCTTAGCTTTCCAGGTGCTTACACTTCTGCATAAAACTACTCAGCACCATGAGCGTTTCCAGCGGGTGCAGCTATAATCCCTACCTTTGATGGATTTATAGTTCTGTTAAGGAGATGAAACACATAGATACAGAAACTAAAGAACAAAATAATAGAACACATCAACAAAAAAGGTGCAATAATGCCTTGCACATATATAGGCTTTATAGTTTCCAAGATGCGTTCATTTATGTTTTCTTCATCATCAAAAAGCTCCTGACATATTTCAAGCAAGGCGTATTCCCATGTCTTTGCTTAGGATTTGGTATTTGAAAGAAATTGGAAGTTATCCTCACCCTTGCAAAAATTTAATCTTTACTAAAATATATTGTACATTCTGAAAACACTGGCCGAGACCATTAGTTCCCACATAAGTTCGGGAGGCAGAGCACCCAAGAGACATAGACCTCTTTGAGGAGGGCTATGAGATATTGTTTCATAAATCCAAAATACCGAAAATGAAATAGTGTGATACGTTGAATATCATATTATGCTGGTACAAATGAGTGATAGCCAGGGCCAAAGGTTTAAGGAGAATGTGTAAGAGGCAGCAGAGAGACTTAACATTGAGAATGGATCTTCCAGTGCTTTTGGCTGACATTTCTGCAAACAATGTAGAAGCATCTTTCTCAATAGTGGATTATCTTGATTCACTACATGGAACTCCCAAGGGGAGTGCTGAGAACCTTCAAGGAGGTGGTCCAGGAATTCTGACCCAAATTAAACCTCCAGCTGAATGATGCTTATTCATTTGCGAGGCCGTAACAACACAGTTTATATTCAACTTGGTTGATCAGTGACCCTTTTAGGGACATACTTTCATTTACGGAAGTGGACTCGAGGTATATTGAATGACAATTACCTATAGGTTCAATACCAGGTGCTTTACCTTACATATACAAAATGCTGAAGGACGTATTGTTATCTTCATTTTTAGATGAAGAAAGTGATATCTCCAGAGTCCAAAGCCACACACAGTCACACACAGTCCTCTTTACATGATGATAGCAGTTTTGCTGATCTCATAGAATTACCTTAAGGATCAAATGAGATAACAGAAAAAAAGAACTTTGAAAATTTTAAACTTTCACCTAAGTTTACTGTATCATCATCACTGTAATCATAATGATCATCAACATCACCATAAGATGCCATCAACAATGCGTCACTTTTTTAGAGTCATTAACAAAACTGTCATTTGATAACGAATATTAGCATCAAAATTATTTTACTTGACTTGCAGATAACTTTCTTTTTGTTTTGGAATTTTTGAATTTTATTTTATTTATTTTTTTATAGAGCAGGTTCTTATTAGTTATCCATTTTATACATATTAGTGTATACATGTCAATCCCAATCTCCCAATTCATCACACCACCACCCCTCCCCCTGCCACTTTCCCCCCTTGGTGTCCATATGTTTGTTCTCTACATCTGTGTCTCTATTTCTGAGCTGCAAACCGGTTCATCTGTACCATTTTTCTAGGCTCCACATATATGCATTAATATACGATATTTGTTTTTTTCTTTCTGACTTACTTCACTCTGTATGACAGTCTCCAGATAACTTTCATCAAGATAGTTTTTATAATAATAAAAAGCATATCTCATCAGAGATTGAACAATATGATTTAATTTAGACTGAAAAAGAGAAAAATAAAGATCCAATAACTATTCCATTTATATTTATATTCACTTTAGTTATAGAAGCAATCTAACAGGAAAGCAAGAACAGTGAGAAACAGAGGAAGAAATATCACACTTAACACAACCACACTAAGACAACCATTGTCAACATTTTAGTGTAAGTGCTTTCTAGTTTTCTAATATTCATATTCTATATAACTATATTCAGTGTATGTATAAATATATAGATCCTGTTTTTAATTCACAAACATATCATAATCATTTTAAGGGGTTGTTACATGATCTTTATAACCTTTATTTATAACAGTTTCATTATAGGCCACACAGATTATTTAACAAACCTTGTCGGTAAATTCTAACTTTTCATAATTACTTATGATTCTGTGATTTAACAAAATTACTTTATGTATATATTCTATCATTTTGATATTTTTAGGAGACACTAGCAAAACTTTGTACAAGAACAATTTGTGGTTCCAGATTCATCCCAACAGATATTTTGGCCAAAAGTCTATATTAGTATATAGTGTCACCAACAATCATTAGGAATGCTGGTTTCAACAAACATTTGTTACAATTGTTACATTATTATTTAAACTTTTTTTTACTAATTAATAAGAGGAAAAAATAATGCCTCTTTATTCTAAAATACATTTCTTTGCTATTAGTGAAAGTAAACATTTTTCTGTATGCTTATTAGTTGTATATGCTCCTTTTTTAAAATTGAGATATAATTGACATTAATATTATGTAAGTTTAAAGTGTACAACATGCTAATTTGATACACTTACATTTTGCAATATGACTACCACATTAGCCTTAACTAACACTTCAAATCATGTTTAACAATTATCATTTCTTCTTTGTGGTGAGAATATTTTGTGAATATTCCCATCAAATCCTTTACCCATTGATCCATCCCATTCTTAGTGATATTTCCTTAACAATTTATACAAGCTCTTTTTCTAAAGATGGTATTTTCCTCACCATAAACACTTACTAATGGTTTCCTCCTTTTCATGCTTGCCTTTTGGTTTTGATTGCTTTAACGTTTAATATTTTAGTTCTACGTTTATGTAAATCTCTTTATTCCAATGTGATTTTTTCTTTCTTTGTTTTTTGGCACGGGGCGGGGCGTGGGTATTTATAAACTTAGAAATTTAGGCCCTCCATAGAGGTTTCATAAATACTCCTTTCTGTTTTCTTCAAAATCTTGTAAAGTATAATTTTAAAATCTATCTCCTTGATCTAGTACAGCTCACAGTTCAGTGATGCCGGTCTCTCTCAGGTCTCATCACTTTCTGCCTTAGGCTCTTCTCCGAAGTTTCTTTATACTCTTCTTACTCTGCCCAACCCCTAAATGCTGGTACTTCTCAGAGATCTGCCCTGACCCTCTTCTCTTTTTCCTGTGCATATTACTGCTCCCCGGGCAGTCTTACCTACGCCCATTAACTTCAGTTACTCCCAGCACGGCTTTGACCTCCACATCCCTATCTCCAGACCCAACTGTCTATGTCAAAAAGGCAGAGGTCATCCTTGAGTCCTTCCTCCTTCACATCCTTGACAACCAGATTCAATGGATTCTGCCTCTAATTTAGCTCCTCTCCCTCTTCGTTCATCTGGACAGCTGCAATTGCCTCCTTACCCGTCTTCTTGCCTCCTTCTCATCCCTTCCAACAGCTCTGGGTGATCTCGTTATCAACAGGCTGCAGCTTCCCTGTCCAAAGTTATCTGTTTATCAGCAGACCAATAAACAATTACAGACCAGGAGTTACAATGAAGTCATGCAGAGATGGTCCAGAGAGAAGGGTACCTAACCAAGACTGAGATGAGGGGGTCAAAAAGGAGGAGTTGATGGTAACTGTGAACAAAAAGTCAAAAGGAAGGAAAGCAAGGAATTCTTCCCAGAGGAAGCTATGGAGATAGATTCTAGTATCAACGTGTATTGAGGGCCTGACTCTGCCAGGCATTTTACCTATAATTACCCATTTAGTCTTCACAGCAATGCGTTGAAGTAGGTACTGTTATTAACCCCATCTTGTAGATGAGGAACTCCAGCAACAGGATAGCAAAGAATATGCCTTCAGTCACAGTGCTAGGGAATGGAAGAGCCAGACACACTAATCCCCAGGTCCATGCTCTTAGCCATTATGCAAAATTGCCTCTTTGGGGGTAGAGGGGCTATGGGGTGGGGAGAGGGAGAAAGAGAGCTTTAGAGATTGAAGATTGATAAAGATATGACATTGGGTATCCTGGTTAGGTAAGCCATTAGTTCCAGTAAGGGATCCTGGGTAATGACCCTACCTTATTGTGTTCACTTTGGAAGGGTGATTAATATTTAAGCGTCTCAGTTTCAGCGTTTGAAAAAATTGAGTTCTTTGCACTTTCTCTTCTAGTCTCTCACCAGTCAAAAATGCTACACCTTAGAGTATTACTAAAATTGTTATCAGAACCACTAGCATGCGTATCAAGGGATAAGAGAAACTCATCATCTCTACAAACATTTCAAATATTGCTCCATTTCAAAATGGGTGGAGGAAGCTTAGTTTCCAGAGCCCTTGAGCTCCGCAATTCTTAGAATCTTATGCAATGTCATTCTGGTCTGGAGTGTGCTTTCCTTCTTCCCCCAGCTTTTAGACCCACTGAAGAACTTCTCAAAGCTTGTGAACCTCATTGTCAAATACTCTATCCATCTTAAAAAGCAGCTTTGGGGAGTATAGTACAGGTTCCTAAAAACAAGAGCAGGCATCTTTAAGAAATGATCTTTCTAACTGGCATCTTTACCTGCCACCTTAGTTCATCCAGTTTAAGGCTTGGGTCTGGACCTTCCTGAAAACAAAAATGCTGCCAATGAATTATTCTGGGGGAGAAATGTAGATGACCTCTGCCTCCAATGGTGTCAATATATTTCAGTTTGTCTCCCAAGCATTAATCTTGCTTTGTTTCATTGAAAGAAAATTTTGTTGAGGCACTTTGTGTCAGTGACAAAGTTAATCAAAGGGTGTAAGGATTTCTTTTCCTTCTTTAGGAAAGTATCTTTTAACTAAACTTACACTCAGCCACCTACACTGTTTCTATAGTAATCCATTATTAACCAGGGTCTCCTAAATCCAAAAAATAAGAAGCCTAGACTATCAGCCTAGGAAACATTGAAAATTCTCATATTATATATGAAGCCATATTTCTTCTTGTTTCCTTGCCTTAGTAATTTAAAGCAATTGCTCAGTGACTCAGTGCTTCTCCTTCTAAACGTGTTTGTTGGAAAGAACTTCAATATATGCTGTGGCTCAGAATAATATATCAGCATTTGAGAAGGAAATTACAGATTTGGCAAATTCTCCTCCCATTTTGGGAATCCATGTGTAGATCTATGGAATGTTACTATAACCTATCCCTGTATCCTATTAGACTTTTGTTTTCTATTGATTGCTATATACAAAAGAGGCCAAAGCAATTTGCAGAAAGGTGGTATCAATAATCTAAAAAGAAAATGTCATAGAAGAATTAAATGGCAGCTGAAAATTAGCTGCATTGTGTAATGGATCAGTATGAACTACAAAAGCAAAATAAATCTGAGCATTTGGACAAGAAGTTAAAAACGTAAGAGATGGGAGCATAATTTTTCACCCTAAAACCATTATATAACTCACTTCTTAAACTGTAAGGGAAAATACAACAAGTGTTAATGAAATAAGCCTGTCTTACAGGTTACGATAATATACAAAGAGGCAGGAAATCAGCCTTTGGAAATCTGTTTATCATTACGTATATTCAAAATATTTTTAAAAGTACACTCAGCTCCAATGCCCCAACCTGTCCTAAGACCAAGAAGGTAGAAAGTGTCTTTTCAAAATTTGATTGCTTAGTGATGGTTGCCTGTGGAGCTGTGTTGAAAAAGAATTGTGAGGGTAAACCAGGACTCAACAGGAAAGACCAGGACCGATTAGTGGTGTCTACCGTGGATGTTTAGGGTTGGGGGAAGGGTGGTAGAAAGCATGCTAAATATTTGTCCATCTTAAATCTCAAGGCATGTTTGTGGAACATGAATGAAATGTGTGAACATTCTTTTGCATGACTCTTAGTATATACATCAGTGAGCTACCACTAGTTTGTAGAGAATGCAAATATTCAACTTCACAAGATAATACAAAATTGCTCTTCAAAGTGGCTATACTAGTTCACACTTCCTCTAACAATGAGGACTGTCCAACGTGGAGAAATTTTCCCAAAGTCCCATAGCTATAAGTGATGGAGGCAGATTTGGGTACAGTCATATCGTCTCCAGAAAATTTTCTGTTTACAATGGCATTAACTGCTGAGGGATACATGGTGCGCTCACAAGACCCAAGGAAAAGAAGGGGGTTTGGGATAAAATTCAACATATGACAGAACTCCAAGTAAAGTTCTAGTGGCAATAGACAGAACAATTTTGACCAAAATTGAGGTTTCTGTTTGGAGCTTATCACATAAAGAACAAGAATTCTGGATTTGAGAGGTAACATTGAGCTTGGCATCCAGTTAGAGCTGAATGAGTCCAGCTCCAGAGAATGAATTCTACACTTTGCACATAAACTACCAGTTTCTACCTTAAAGATTATAAAGGGAACTTCACACGCTTCAGTGTTTTCTGGGTAGGTTGAAGTTAAATAGTCCTCAGAAGGGAAAGGTAAAGCGTATTTCCAAAGTCCTATTCTAGGAGGATATTTCTGATCCATGGGTAGAGAGTTGTCCTCCATTTGGGGATATATTAGTTAGTTTTGGTGTAGTGATGAACGACATCTTTTAAGATGTATTAGAAATGATTTTCAGCTATGTCTGCAGTAAGCAAGTGAGGTGAGACCATCTAAAAATGTTTTAACTTGAAATATATTAATAACAGACAAAAAATGGGAAGGTGGTAGGTTAAATTAATTGTCTCTCATTTATACCTTATATTTATAAATACCAACCTCTATGTATTTAAGCTGAATTAAGACTTTAAAATCTCTTGGCTTTGGGAGAAAAATAAAAGCAAACTTTTTCCAAGCCACACAGAACACTCAACCTTTTATAAGTTGTTCCTTTTGCGTTTGTTTGATTTTTTAAATATTGTAACATAGGATATAAAGCTTAACGAATTAGAAACAGATCTAAGGTATGTTCACTTCTCAAACATATCACTTGAATCTCAAATTTAAAGTGAGTCCTAGGTTTTGAAATGAAATTGCCAAACTCTTTCTTAATCTCAACCCTAAGGCAACATTTTTTTAACATATATATTTTTAATTTATCTATTTTATTTATATTTATTTTTGGCTGCGTTGGGTCCTTGTTGCTGCGCGTGGGCTTTCTCTAGTTGCGGTGAACGAGGGTTACTCTTCGCTGCGGTGCGCGGGCTTCTCATTGCGGTGGCTTCTCTTGTTGCGCAGCATGGGCTCTAGGTGCATGGGCTTCAGTAGTTGTGGCACGCAAACTCAGTAGCTGTGGCTCGCGGGCTCTAGAGTGCAGGCTCAGTAGTTGTGGCGCACTGGCTTAGTTGCTCTGCGGCATGTGGGAACTTCCCTGACCAGGGCTCGAACCTGTATCCCCTGCACTGGCAAGCGGATTCTTAACCACTGCGTCACCAGGGAAGCCCTAAGGCAACTTTTTTTTTTTTCAACATCTTTATTAAAGTATGATTGCTCTACAATGGTGTGTTAGCTTCTGCTGTATAACAAAATGAATCAGCCAAACATATACACATATCCCCATATCCCCTCCCTCTTGCGTGTCCCTCCCACCCTCCCTATCCCACCCCTCTAGGTGGTCACAAAGCACCGAGCTGATCTCCCTGTGCTATGCGGCAGCTTCCCACCAGCCATCCATTCTACATTTCGTAGTGTATATATGTCCATGCCACTCTCTTACCTCGTCCCAGCCCACCCCTCCCCCTCCCCGTGTCCTCAAGTCCGCTCTCCAGGTCTGTGTCTTTATTCCTGTCCTGTCCCTAGGTTCTTCAGAAGCTTTTTTTTTT
>NC_041220.1:81494406-81535312 GCF_002837175.3 Physeter macrocephalus | reverse complement strand
TAGTTTTTTAAGGAACCTCCATACTGTTCTCCATAGTGGCTGTATCAATTTACATTCCCACCAACAGTGCAAGAGGGTTCCCTTTTCTCCACACCCTCTCCAGCATTTATTGTTTGTAGATTTTTTGATGATGGCCATTCTGACTGGTGTGAGGTGATACCTCATTATAGTTTCGATTTGCATTTCTCTAATGATAGTGATGTTGAGCATACTTTCATGTGTTTGTTGGCAATCTGTATATCTTCTTTGGAGAAATGTTTATTTAGGTCTTCTGCCCATTTTTGGATTGGGTTGTTTGTTTTTTTGATATTGAGCTGCATGAGCTGCTTGTATATTTTGGAGATTAATCCTTTGTCAGTTGCTTCATTTGCAGATATTTTCTCCTGTTCTGAGGATTGTCTTTTCGTCTTGTTTATGGTTTCCTTTGCTGTGCAAAAACCTTGCAACTTTTTAAAATCTGTTATCTCACTGAATTTCTTCCATTTCATTTTTTTTTATCTTTGGTGAAATTAAACTTTACATTAGATTTGATTTTTATGAAATATTCTAAAATTCTAACCCCTTGCATAGCTTCTATTTTTATTTATTATAAATAGGATGACTATTTTTCCCTAAAATTATTAAACACTGAATATAAATTTTTAGATTACAAAAATAACAAAATTCGCTTAATAATTCCTCCTTAAAAGGTAATATCAGACTGAAGTCTACTATTTAAACATCTATTTCAAAAGAAGCATCTGTAATTTTTCTGACCTTTATGGGATCACATTCCCTTCATATTCAGCCAGTAACATATTGTTTGGTCCAAGGTTACGTTTGTTTTGCTTTAAATGACATCATTTGGTTTCACCTCATTTTAACCCAGCATCAACAACTTTTATAGCCCCATCACACCTCCTGATACTCTTAGAGTTCGTGTGTGTGTGTGAAAGTGTGTGTGGATGAATGGGTATAAGCCATCTCTTTCAGATTCAAGTTACTGTTGAAGAGAAGGTCATTACTCACAGGTCCAAGTAGCTAACAAGGCCCAAAGTGTTCAAGCAGGGATGCAAGCAGGCTGTTGTGAAGTGGGTCCTTCATTTCAGGCTGCCTAATGCCCACTTGCCATTGTCAGTCGTTACAACTTTGTCCCTTCCTCTCAGGCTGCCTTTGCACAGATTGATCTGCCCCCACTCCTCTGAGACTCCAGTTCAATTTGTTTTTGGTTTCCTACAATAGCATAGATAGGTTCTGTTAAAGTGCTTTAGTCAGTTACTGTGAAGAATTTTCCTCACATTCCTTTCACCACTGCCCCCCAATTTATTAGCCATGCAATATCTCCTTATCTGTTATGAAGTCATAAATAAATAAAATAATGTGAAGAAATCCCAAGGAAATTCAAAGTATAGACCCATTCAACAGTTTTGATTCCTATTCCAGTGGCGCTTCACTTCCAAGCCAGTGATAAATGAGATAAGGCGCCCATCTGGAATGTGGTCATTTATCACCCATTAGGTAGAACCTCTACTGCAACTGTTATCACGAAAGGTTTCAGTAATGAGGGGAACGTGCAATTCTGTCCAGCCTCTCTTTCTAAACTTACTGGGAGCCCTGTGCTATGATTCTGAGCCATAAGGGTTGCTTTACCAATTAACAAAAGACCCACAAAAACCAAAAAAACCACACTCGGAAATGTGTAAACGATTCTTTAAACTGAGCACAAAGCCCAGGAATGAAGCTTCTCTGACCTGTTATAACTAATGTTACCACCATTACCTCTTCCCTTCAATTATTCAGGCTTCCTCCATGCCTGGACTGGATTCCTGCTGACAGTAATGTGGAGCACACTCATTAATCATTTTCTTGTCATTGTATTCTGGCAGGGGGGAGGGAGTGAGGCTCACTTCCAAAAATGGAATGCCTTCTCTCTCTGATAAATAGGAGAAAACTCTGTAATGAACATGTTATCTTGTCATGGGTAATTCCATCTTCAATTGTCTTGAGAGGAAGCGTATAATATTGGTGCTGTGTATCTACATATCATAGGCATACAATACTGAAAATGTAAATAGATACTAAATTAAAATAAGTGCTTTTAAAAATAGCTATGCAAACATAGACTCTTAGCTATGCTAATAATTTCCAAGTCATGGAACACTGAATTTTTTAAGCAATAAATATTTGATGCATGAAGCCTGACATTTAGGTTTTTATTATTTATATACATGAAAAAGAACCATTCGTGTGTGTATGTGTTTGAGTGCATACAAAACCATTTTTGTCTCCCTACATTTGTTTACATTTGTTTGCAAAACCTATCATGCTGGATCACAGCTTTCAAAGATTTCTAGATTTCCAGAAGATTGTCATTGCACACAAATCCAACATAATAATATCATAAAGTCTAACATTTTTAAAAGATGGAATCACTGTTAAGCTCCATAAGTCCCATGTCTTCATTTTACAGATGAGGAGGTTGACGTTCAGAAAATTATTATTCAAGAGGCTGGAAGTCCTTGCCGACCCACGTTCCCAGCTAGGATTTTTTCCTAACCCTGTGTTCATCCATGCTCCCATTCTGGCTTAATGTGAAGTCTCAAGCAAGGACGGGAGATGTTCAGTGCTCCCTGATCATCCGTTCAAACCTTGCTCTAATGTAGTTTGAGTATAATGAAAGACTGTCATCCCATTTTTCAGTTGAGAAGGCAGAGTTAGAAAACTTGAGCTAATTAGTTAGAGGCAGACTAGTCAGTCAGAGTTAGGCAGAGAATGCATCAGTATCCAGGCTGCCTGGCATCTAACAACCAAAAGTGAACAGTATTACTATTATCAGGTGCCTGATATTCAGCTCCATTTCTCTTCTTTTATTCAGAAAAATATATATATATGTTTCTTTTTCAGTGTATCTGTAGAAATGGCTGTGTTTGTCTTTATACAAGTATAACTTAAGGGCTGAAAGGGCACTGGCAACGCATGAGTCTGAACACACCACTTGGATTATTCTCCCAGATGTCCTGCCAGTGGTCTCCCTGGAGGTCTCTGGGAGTCATTCTGGGGGTGTATGCTTAATAGAAAGATGGTTCTAGAATCACTCCAATTAACTTTTAGTTTCATCCATACTATCTTTCACCTCTACAAAATGATGTAGTAAATGCAAACAACACTTATGGTTTTCAATATACTGGCCTGTGGATGAAAAGCATCAGTTAATCAATTTAGTTGATATGCATAGTGAGAATGGCTTGAGAGAGGTCAGCCCCCCACCACTGTGTCATACAGCAAAGTCAAGTGGAAAAGAAGAGACAACCACCCATTATTTAAAAGGCAACGTCTGTTTTGTAAGTTGTTTTCTTCCTTTTGTCCGTCTTTCATTCACACTTCCTTTCATGTTTCATCTTTTATGATTTTTCTTTTCCTGTACACAGTATTGTCTTTCACAAAACAGAGAAACTGAAATCGATTTCTTCTATAAATTAACTGTTACATTGCCCTAATGAATAATTTCCCATCGATGAAATGAACCACAGACTGACAAGCATGGGAGTATAGGGTACATGGATCTGGGTTTGGGTCCTAATTCTGCCCCAAATAAGAAGAAGCTGGGTTACTTTGGGTAAGTCATTTAACCTCTCTGAGCCTATTTCTTCACTTGTAAAATTGATATCATCAACCAGAGTAATTGCAAGATACAAAAAAGAGACTATATGAGACAGTGCTTACTAAATTAAGTTCTATATAAATGTTATTTTTAATAGTATCAGATTTTAATTAGTTTCTAATCTTGTTTCATATGCAAGGTAAAAATCAATGACTATTGCCATAGATTGCATTGTAAGATTTTTATATTCAAGTTTTTGCCAACAATATAACTTGAGATAGGAAATTCTGGCCACAGTAACTTGAGAAATGATTTTATCATTTGATGCCTAAACCAAATGTTAATGAAATAACTCACTGTAGCATGTAACTCAATTCACATCTCTGCTGATTGGTTTGACACAGAGCTGCCTTTAGTTTGGAAAGAAATGTTAATGAAATAACTCACTGTAGCATGTAACTCAATTCACATCTCTGCTGATTGGTTTGACACAGAGCTGCCGTTAGTTTGGAAAGATCTGCTTGCAGAATTGAAGTGAAGATGGGGCCCAAGTGTAAATTGCATTTATAAAGTTTATCTGCCGTCAAAACCTATCTAAACTTCAACTAAAATTTATAGCATTCTTGGTTACACCATCTCATCAGCACTCCAAGCCACCTCAGGTATTCTTATCTTTGTGTGTCTTATCTGATTGGCTGGAGCAGAAAGAGAAATTATGTTCTACTTCCTGCTGTCTTATCTTTCTGAGCTAGAAGTATCTGGTCCCAGGTTGTCACCATAAGTGAGCCCAGACATTTGTCAAAAACATTGGAGTGCCTTTACTGCGTAAAGGTATCCTCAAGAGTTTTTCCAGAGTTCATCTTCAAGGAGTTTACAATCTTCTGATAAAGAATACTTTGGAAGATCAGTATAACAACCAAAGTAAATGGCAGTGCACACTTCTAAGGTCACAACAGGTGCAAAGACAAACATCACTGAAATGCAGATTACAAATTCAGAAGTAATAGCAATATTTTAAAAGGTGGGTTAAGGGATGTGGTGATGGGGAAGATAAAGTTTGTGAAGAAGAAGAAAGACAACACTTAGAATATTGTCACATCAAATAAAGTTCCCAAATTGTTTTTCATAACTTTCAAGGACTCCTCTTTGCCTTCACAATAAAGCTCAAACCCCTAACACAAACCACGATTCATTGGCAAAGTAGTTATGGAATACTACTCTGGGCCAGGTAATGGGGAAACCATAACAAACACAAACTTCTGGGTCTGATTTTCTACACCTTGCCCACATCTTGCTCTATATAAGAACTCAGTACATCTATAAAGTTCCCCACCAGTCCCCTAATATTTCTGCTTCCTTGCCTTTGCTCTTCAAAGAATGACCTTCTCTTTCCTTTGAAATCCTTCTCATCTTTCAAGGCTTAGCTCAAAGGCACTGCCTTCGTAAACCTTGGGTAATAAAACTTTTGGGGCCAACTTCCAAAGCACTTACTCTGTAGTAGCTGTTACAACAAAAATATGACAGACTGGGTGGCTTATAATCAATAGAAATTTATTTCTTATGGTTCCGGAGGCTGAGAAGTTCAAGATCAAAGTGCCAACAGATTCAGTATCTGGTGAAAGACCACTTGTTCGTTCATCGGTGGCCACTTTCTTGCTGTGTCCTCAGGCGGCAGAAGGGGAAAGAGAGCTCTCTGTGGCCTTTTTTATAAGGGCACTAATCTCATTCATGAGGGTTATACCTTCATGACCTAATCACATCCCAAAGGCCCCACTCCTAATGCCATCACATTGGGGGTTAGGTTTCAACATCTGGACTTGGGGGAAACACAAACATTCAGTCTGTAGCAACCCCTATGATTAATTAATAATCAATTAATAAACAAATTAATTCACTGGGAAGTATGTCATAAATGGAAGGAAAGTACACCTTGGAGACATGTTCATTAGAGGATCCAACATTAAGCTATTCATACACACATAAAGGACCATCTCTCTCGTCGCCCTGGTCCTCCTAAGGAGATGATATCACAGGTTTGCTTCTAGTGGCAGCTGAGTCAGTAAGGTCAGCACCCACAGCACTGCTAACAATTGAGGTAGAAGAATAAGGAAAGTGAAGACAAAATGATGAGACTTCAGTTCTGTTCAAAATCTAGTTGTGAAGCCAGATATGTGAAAGAAATAGTTCTCACTGATAAATGGACATAATTCCTGAAAGACTTTGCACATAGCAATTTTACTACAGTGTATACTACTTCTTAAAAATGGCACCAAGAGGAAAACCTCAGTCAATGATAATCAGTGAGGTAAATGTGTTTCCTTTTTCCTTTTGTGCCTAAGGGAGATCATGTCCTAAGGCCTTAGCTAATCATCAAAGTGAACTTGGACCCCAAGGAGAAAGCAGCCCATTAAAAGGATATAACTGGCATTTGAGATTCAGATTTATTACACCATTTCAATTTTCTCTTGAGATAAATCTATTTAGAAATAATGAATAATTAAAATTAATATTAAAAAGCATATTTTAAAATCTTGTTGAAAGTCTTTCTCCATTTTTTTCTTTTTTATTTCCTTATAATTTATAATGAGCAATATTCTGGACACTGGGAATTGGGAGCCCATGGCATTCTTCAAGCTCTTATTTTTCACTAGAATTCCTCACAAGGGGTAGTTGGTAGGGTTTTCTTTACTCATTTTTTTTAGTGTAATCTACAACTGTAGTGGGAAAAGTGCCTACAAATATTGCTGATGGGTGAAAAACGGCACATTCTCTGTTAACATTGGTGAGAAGCCAAGTACTGAGTGAACACTACTATTTGCAAAATGATTTCTGTGAAAGAGCCCAAAACTATGGTTACTGCTTTTCACTTTGCCCTGTTTGGTGAGAAATTTCTTTTATAACAGGCAGGTTGTCTTTCCAGCTTGTAGCCTACTGACAAACTTCACTTTGCTTTTTCTTACAATTAATGCATTAGGCATGCTAAGTAGATCTCAGGTTCTATTCTATAATAGGAAGTGGGAAAGTTTGCAGAATCTGCAGGCAGGCTGGGATGGGAGAGAGTCTTTTGAGACCATAGCCTTTAACCTTGATGAGGAGTCTCTCTCCTCTGACTCCTTCGACCCCACAATTGCATTTCATCAGAAAACAGAGGTATCAGTCATGATTCTTAAGTAGTCAACCAAGAGAACCAACTGATTTAAGCAGGAAAGGGTTGTATTAAGGACTCTAGGTAGCTTTTGACATTGCTTGGCGGATGGAGAACCAGGCTTGGAGGCTTTGTGGCCAAATATAATGTCTACTTTACTCAGGAGCATGGTCACAACAGACTCCCAGTACATCCGGCATTGACAGCACTGGTATGAGCCCTGGATGCACCTTCAGAGCCTCTTCCTCTCCTGGTTCTGGTAGCCACACATCTCTGGGGCTGCCTTCACACAATGGGTTCTTCTCAGTGCCTACTTCTCCTCATCACCACCTTCCAAATCTATAACTTATACATAAATGTCTGGTTAGCAACACATAGATCCCATGCTTATGCCATAACTGCAAAGAAAGCTGGAAAAATTAGTTTCTGATATCTTCCATAGGGACTCCTAAAATAGAGAACTCCCCAAACTAGGCATGTTCAAAGGCACCAGACTGCACAAAAGAATGACAAAAGTCCACCCTTCCTTGGTTTCTCAGCAGAGCTGGAATATCAGCCAACATTCTAGGTCAGGGGCAACAAGAGGCTCGGGAGGGAATGATGTGTTTCTGTTCATCTCCTCTATTCCCACGGAACCCTTGCCACTTATTCTTGACTTATTAGCTGAGTGTCTTTGAGCAAATTACTCAACGTTTCTAGTCCAAGCCATCCTCCCGACTGAAGTCCCTCTGATTGCACACATGCCCTCCAACAGCTCATTTCCAGGCCCGGTTGAGCTTTAACAACATAAATCTGATGATGTTATTTCTAGGCTAAAGACACTCCAAAACTACCTAAACACATTATGACAGCCTGCAAGACCCTATAGGATGTGGTCTCTGCCTAGATTCCCTTCAAGGCATCTAGGGGATCATCCTTCCCCTCATTAGCTTTTACTCAACCCAACTGATTTTCTAACACAGGCAAGTTTTGTTTTGACTCAGAGCCCTTGCCCTGTGGTTTTCCCTACCTGTAATGTTCTATCTCCAAATCACTGCTTGGGTGGATTCTTCTTATCATTCAGGTCTCAGCTCAAATGCCACTTCCTCAGAGGGACTTTCCTGACCACCTTATTTAAATTGGACACCCTTCCCAAACTCTTTATACCATACCCTCTTTTCAAAATCATAGTTATTATCAATACCTAGATTATCTTATTTATCTATTCATCAAACTGTCTATTTTCTGTTTGCACTCCTGAAAAATGAGGTTCCTGTTCATCTTGGTATCCCCAGTGCTTAGAACTGTGCCAATTCCCTAAGTTTCTGGCTTAATTCCTTCTACACTCTTCTCATTCCAGACTTCTCTTCGCCCTACTTCCTTGCACCCTAATTGAGTTCCCTGTCATGTGTTTGAGCAGATGGGAACTCCCACTTCCCCTGAGGCAGATGGCGTCCTTCATGGCTAGTGTAGGCAGGGTATCAGTAGTCTGGGAGTTGATCACGTGATCAGAGTGTACAGGGCTGTGAAGTTTGGAAGAAACTGAGTGGGAGAATGGGGAAGAAAGAGATGTCAGGCAGGCCGGAAGTCAGCTGGGCAAAGATGCGACAAAGGTGGCTATGGACACAGGGTTGATAACAAGAGTCAAGAGTCAGTTGACTTGCTGTCTAGCAAGAGCCTGACCTCAGCTGTCATTTCTTCCTGGATTAGCACAGCAGAGAGAAGCAAACAGGGCCAGGCAAACAAACCATATATCCCATCAAAGGTCTGTTTCTTAGAGACACAAAGACAGCAGAATTAACTAAAACATCCATATGCTTGGTAATGCTTGGTAATACCGAGTCCCAAGAGACAGTGTAATCCAAATGGAAGAGGGGTCCATTTGGGCTTGAATTATCCCAGTGACATCTGAGCTCTCTGAGTTTTCTTAGCTTTAAAAGAAGGATGGCATATTTTTCCCTTCAAGTAAATTGTCTCCTTTTAACATTTAGCTAAACTGACTCCACTTTAAGTATACCTGCAAAAGAATATATCCTCAAACAGAAATGTGTCCTCAGACAGGCATCCACTGAGATCCCTATATCTTAGAACTTGACCTGAATGTTGTGATGACTGAATGAGTTAGGCAATAGTTTTCAGTCTTAACTACTTTCTTTTTAATTCTTTGAAATATCTAGATAATCACTTGCTAATGGAGAACTAGCCATGATGTTATAAATTGTGGTTTGTGGTTTATGATTTGCAGTTGTGTTAACCCAACCCCATAAAGAAGTCCAAATATCTTACTCTCTAATCAAAGAACTTACAGGGTCCAAAACTATTGAATGGCAGGTGGTGAGTGAGCAGGCAAGGAAGTGTTCAACCTCTTAGTTCTTCCACTCTACTCTTGGTCCTCCTGACTGAAAGTTTTCACCCTTGTTCCTCCAAATCATCCTTCCTCTCCCATTGAGTGTTAGATAAGTTTCTGGCTTCTCTCCCCCTCTCCCCAAGGACAGTAATATCTAATCATTCCCCGCTTGGAGAGAAAAGAACCTTCAGGCAAGCTTCTTACTTGTCACTTATGTAGAAGACTTGTTTGAATCATTGTTTCTACTTTGATGTGAGGCAGTAGAGAGGGAAAGTCCCTCCTGGGTCAAGAGAGAGAAGGGGAGATAAATGCCTAGAAACAACCACATTATTGCTTGGATATATAACATTTACAAGGTTGCAAACAACAGAAACCACTCGAGGCATTTAGACAAACAAGGGGGACTTCATTATAGAGGAAGTGTTGCTCTCCTCTTTCTATGGCAGGGAAAGTCTGGGATGCAGGCAGACTTCAGTTGTGACTTAGAGATTCAAGCTCTGTCTGGACCCATTTTCTACATCTTGCCTCTTGTCTATGTGTCTGTTGCATGCCTTTCCCTCTCTCTCACTCTCACTCGTCTCTCTTGCTTTCCAGCTCTTTCTCTCCATCTGGTGCTTACTGTAGTCCTCGACCTGCTCTGACTCTGTCTTACCCAGCTTCCATTGCTTCTCTGGTGCACGTTTAAGAAACATGACCACTGATGCCTCCTGGATTTACCTGTTACAGGTCCAGACACCCAAATTCCCAGGGAAAGGACTTTGACAAACCCACTCTTGAACTGATCAAAAGGGGAGGTACTGATTTAGTGTTATATGAACACGGCAGCCAGAGCTAGCACTGCATCCATGTGAAAGCAGGTCACAGAGTGGGAAAGCAAGGAACCAAAGATGAGTGGCACACACAACAAATATCTACTGTATAATTTACTTATAATGCATGGCAAATTGTCTTCCTAATTTGTGAGCGTCATGCCAGTTGCATAGTGTATTTCATCTCACCTGAGAACAAAGAGGAGCACTAGACCCTTGGAAATATTTGCAAACCTATCTATTAATACAGTAGAGATCATTCCGAAATCTGTATCAGCTACACTTAACTAAAGATGAGATCCTGCTTTTATTATTTCAATTGTGAGAAATTTCTTGGTGCTCTGTGTGGATGCCCACAAGATTAAGTGTTTAATCTACATTTTTAACAGATGGAGAGCTTTCTTCACTTACTGTAATTCTCATGTCTTGAGCCAGATGGAGTAAGGGGATTCGAAAATAATGGTGCATAAAGTAAATATCAATTGCTGCTCCTTCTTTTTTTTGAGTAAAATTTTAATGTCATTTTTTTCCTCCCTCTGTCTTTCCTCAACGTTCTTCTTCAATCAGTCTTCCTCTTCAAGTCTATATCCTTGGTGCCATCACAGTACAAAAATGTAGTAGGTGCTCAATAAATTCTTGCTGAAATAAACTGTGTTTATCTAATAGGTGCAAAGTGTCACATGACTGATTTTGCCACTTCTCCACCGATGCAACAAGCAAATAGGCAAGAGACAGATGTTAATGTATTTATCAGTTTACATGAGAAGTCCTTTATGGATATTGTGGTATTATTCATGATTGTCCTTGCAACTCTAGGCTGTGAAGGTATTTACTTTTTGCAGAATTAACTGTAGTGTGGTTCCCTTAGCGAAATACTAAAAATATTCTGTTCCACATATGGCTTTCTTGGTGTTAATATGTGCCGTTGCTAGATGCAACTACTTGTCTTTTATTTTGAATATATTCCAAGATCATTTGAAATGGTATGGGCAATTCATTCTAGAAGCATGTATTAAGAACTTCCTCTGTGCTAAGTGCTGTGTAATTCCCAATAAAAAGCTCAAATAAATGGTTATGGTAAGAAAATGTTTTGGCTTTTCACTCCTAGTAGACATTCTACATCTTTCCAAAAACCTAACTATTAAGGTAGGCTATGTAAATTTTAATTTATAGCTTCTTCACTATTCCTATTTCCAAATGATTCATATTTCCCTATTCTTTCCATAATCATAAGAGTTTTCAAAAATTGAAATCTGCTCCCATATCTCTTAGTTATTTTTTCTCATTTTAAAATAGATTAAACTAAGACTTACATGTGCTAGTGGTAAGTGGTTTTGTTGTTATTGTTGTTTTTTTCCTGACTTTTTAACTCAAATTTTTACTGTTCCCTTCTGGTGGTAGAAGGAAAGAAATATTTTTAACAGAAAAAAAAACTTGTAAAAAAAATAAATGTACAAAATATTTTTAAAATAGAGACTATTTTCTAGGAATAACTTAACTGTTCTCTCTGTGTTTAGAGTTGTCTGCAAACCAGGTAGTGGAGCGTGGCTACTATTAGGTGATTTTGGTCACTGTAACAACCAATACAGGGTGCTTCCCTGGTGGCACGGTGGTTACGAATCCGCCTGCCAATGCAGGGGACACAGGTTCAAGCCCTGGTCTGGGAAGCCACAGGGACACAACTACTGAGCCTGTGCTCTAGAGTCCACAAGCCACAATTACTGAGCCCGCGTGCCACAACTACTGAAGCCTGCGTGCCTAGAGCCCGTGCTCCATAACAAGAGAAGCCACGGCAATGAGAAGCCCGTGCACCACAACGAAGAGTAGCCCCCACTCACCACAACTAGAGAGAGCCCATGTGCAGCAATGAAGACCCAACACAACCAAAAATAAATAAATAAAATAAATAAATGTATAAAAAAACCAACCAATACTGACACTGGACATGTAAAAAGCTTTCTTGAGGGAAAAGGTCATTTCCTTAAGAATGGAAATTTATTAAGATATATATCTAATAAGAATGTGAAGGAAGTAGAGATTTTGATTTCTTCCAGCCAACACAGCATTAAATTTTTGCTTGAAAGTCCATATACATTGAAAGAATTAGCAATGCCTTGAAAGTACTCTCAGCAATCCTTTTAATTTAGTAACCTCTTCATGATGTAAAAATGACTCAAGTGTATGTGTAACTGCCTAATTAATTTCTGGAAAGAAGGGGATCTTCATTAAAGCATGTCTGTGAAAACTCTAAATTCAGCGGAACACAGGTTTAACTCCAGACGGCTATTAAAGCTTTGACATATTCAACAACTCCATACCCATGAAGTACTGTTTTACTCTCTGATAGATTTTGCGTACAATTCTAATAGCATATTTAATCACAAGGCTTTAAGGCGTTACACAGCTACATTTGACAATCTTGATTTGTAAAATGAGATTCAGAAAGGTTAAGTGATTTAGATCCTATTCTTTACTGCCCTAATTAAGCTCGCGGGGCTCTGCCCAACCCATATCTGGGAAGAAAACAAACTGTGACACAGATAACACCATCCATCTGGGTCACTGCAGCAGTTCTTAGTGATCCATCTGTACTGATACCAGAGATAGAGATTGGGAACACCCATTACTGTGCATCTGCCACCTCCACTCACTTTGATCTCCTCTTTTCCGAACTCCTGCTGTACTCATCCTTAATCCACACATTGGGCTATTAATCACGCATGGCTCTGCACTGTTGCTTAATCATTTCATGTTCATTTATTCTACTGACACATAATTATGAAACATTTACTGTGAAGAAAGTACTATTCTAGACTGGTGTGTGTGTGTGTGTGTGTGTGTGTGTTCTTTTTAATCTTACTCATGTAAATACCTCCATCTTATTCAAAAAGAAAAAAAAGAACTTAAGGAAACTATGGCAGTGAGGCAATATGGTATAACTGTGCTCAGGAACTAAAACCTAAGAAAGAAGATAAGACCAATGTGGTGTTCATTAAGATGCTCCACAAATATTCCAGTTCTTTTCTCCTAGATATATAGTTGAGTTGAAATTACCCTCTCTAAAGTTGGGTGTGATCATGTGACTTCTTTTGGCTAATGAAACATGAGTTGAAGTGATGTGTATAACTTCCAGGTGGAGGTATTAAGGGCCAATAAGGCAATTCACCACATTCCTTTTATTCTACCTTAGTGATCATAGAAGTATATGAGAAAGTAGTGCTTCCATCAGCCAGGGTTCTAAAGTGTCCACTATGAGCAAACTCCTCTCCCAGCCTTCACTGGATATGCAGCATGAGTGAGAAACTTTTGTTGTATTAAACCACTGTGATTTTTAAACAGTTTTATTGAGGTATAATTTATATACCACAAAATTCTCCTGTTTAAAGTATACAATTCAGTAGTTTTTAGTACATCTACAAAGTTGTATAACCATCACCATAATCTAATGTTAGAACACTTTCATCAGAACAACATCATTTAGAAGATTTAATCAACAAGAACTCTCATACCCATGAGCACTCACTCTCCATTTCTCCTTCATCTTCCCAGCCCTAGGCAATTGTTAATCTACTTCTGTCTCTATAAATTTACCTATTCTGGGCAATTCACATAAATTGACGTGTACAATATGTGGTCTTTTGTGACTGTTTTCTTTCACCAGGCAGATTATTTTGGAGATTCATCCATGTTGTAGCATCTCTCAGTAATGTATTCCTTTTTATTGCTGAATACATTGTATGTATGTACCCATTTTGTTTGTCCATTCACCATGTGTTGGACATTTGGGTTGTTTCCACTTTTTGGCATTTATGAATAATGCTGTTACAAATATTTTTGTAAAAGTTTGTGTTGTTATATATTTTTGTTTATCTTGGAATTGCTCTAGGTGAAATTGCTGGATCATATGATAATCATGTTTAACATTTTGAAGAATTGCCAAGCTACTTTCCAAAGTGACTGCATCAGGGATACCATTTCATACCCACTTAAATGACTATAATAAAAAAGCCAGACAACAGCAATTGTTGGTAAGGATGTGAAGGAATGGGAATCTTTAAGCATTGCTGATGTGAATGTAAAATGATGCGCAACGAAGACCCAACGCAGTTTTTAAAATTAATTAATTAATTAATTAATTAATTAATTTTAAAAAACAACAAAAACAAAGTGACTGCATCATTTTACATTCACATCAGCAATGCTTAAAGATTCCCATTCCTTCACATCCTTACCAACAATTGCTGTTGTCTGGCTTTTTTATTATAGTCATTTAAGTGGGTATGAAATGGTATCTTACTGTACTTTTGATATGCATTTCCCTATTGAGTAATGATGTTGTTCATTCTTTCATGTACTTATTCATCATTTGTAAATCTTTTTTGGAGAAATGTCTAGTAAATTCTTTGATCATTTTATAACTGGTATATTTCTTATTATTGAGTTAGAAAAGTCCATTATATAATCTATATACAAGTCCCTTATCAAATATTTGATTTGCAAATATTGTTTCCCATTCTGTGGGTTGCCTTTTTGCTTTCTTGATGATAAGTTTGCAAGACAAAGGTTTTTAATTTTGACAATGTCCAATGTTTTGATTTTTTCTTTTATCACTTGTGCTTTAGGTGTTATATCTAAGAAAACTTTGCCTAAGCCAAGGTCACAAAGATTTACTCCTATGACTTCTTGTAGGAGTTTTATAGCATTAGCTCTTACCTTTAGATCTATGATCCATTTCAAGTACATTTTTATGTGTGGTGTGAGGTAGGGGTCTAAATTCATTCTTTTTTTTTGGCTGCGTTGGGTCTTCATTGCTGCGCGTGGGCTTTCTCTAGTTGCAGGGAGTGGGGACTGCTCTTCATTGCGGTGTGCAGGCTTCTCATGGCAGTGGCTTCTCTTGTTGCAGAGCACTGGCTCTAGGCATGCAGGCTCAGTAGTTGTGGCACATGGGCTCAGTAGTTGTGACCTGCGGGCTCTAGAGCGCAGGCTCAGTAGTTGTGGTGCACGGGCTTAGTTGCTCTGCGGCATGTGGGGTCTTCCCGGACCAGGGGTCGAACCCGTGTCGCCTGCATTGGCAGGCGGATTCTTAACCACTGTGCCACCAGGGAAGCCCTAAATTCATTCTTTTGCATGTTGATATCCAGTTGCCCCGGAACCATTTGTTGAATAGATTCTTATTTCTCCTATTGAATTGTCTTGGCATCTTCATCAAAAAGCAATTGATCATAAACATAAGAATTTCTTTCTGGTCTCTTAATTCTATTCTTCTAATTCTATTCTTTTTTTAATTGGAGTATAATTGCTTTACAATGTTGTGTTGGTTTCTGCTCTGCAACAAAGTGAATCAGCTATATGTATACATCTATCCCCTCCTTTGGACCTCCCTCCCATTCCCACCCCAATCCCACCCATCTAGGTCATCACAGAGCACCAAGCTGAGTTCCCTGTGCTATACAGCAGGTTCCCACTAGCTACCTATTTTACACATGGTAATGTATATATGTCAATCCTAATCTCCCAATTCGTCCCAACCTCCTCTTCCCCTGCCATGTCCACATGTCCATTCTGTACATCTGCATCTCTATTCCTGCCCTACAAATAGGTTCATCTGTACCATTTTTCCAGATTCCACATATATGCGTTAATATATGATATTTGTTTTTCTCTTTCTGACATTTCACTCTGTATGACAGACTCTAGGTCTATCCTCATCTCTACAAATGACCCAATTTCATTCCTTTTTATGGCTATGTAATATTCCATTGTATATATATACCACACATGTATCTATTCTATGCCAATACCACACATAGTTACTGTAGCTTTGTAATAGGTTTTAAAATCTGGTAGTGTAAGTCCTTCAATCTTGTCATTCCTTTTTAAGGATTGATTTAACTAGTGTAGGTTTTGCATTTCCATGAATTTTAAAGTAAGCTTGTCAATTTCTGCAGAAGGAAAGAAAGAAAGAAAGAAAGAAAGAGAAAGAAAGAGGGAGGGAGGGAAGGAGGGAGGAAGGAAGGAAGGGGGAAGGAGGGAAGGAAGTAGACCAGCTGGAATTTCAGGGAATTGCATTAAATCTGTAGATAAATTTGGGGAGTATTGCCATCTTAATACTGAATCCTCTGATCCATGAACATAGAGTATCTTCATTTATTTAAATCTTCCTTTATTTTTTTCAAGAATGTCTTGTTGCTTTTGGTCTTGCACCTCTTTTGCTAAGTTTATTTTTAATGAGCTTTTACTCTTTTGGATGCTATTGTGAGTGAAATTGCTTTCTTAATTTCTTTCTTGTATTATTCATTGCTAGTGTATAGAAGTGCAATTGATTTTTGTAATCTTGCTGAATTCATTGATTAGTTCTAGTATTTTTTAGTAGCTTTCTTGGGATTTTCTGCATAGAAGATCATGTTGTCTGTAAATATAAAGTTTTATCCTTTGTTTCTAATTTAATGCCTTTTATTTATTTTATTCTTAATTGCCCTCTCTAGAACCTCTGGTGTGATACTGAAGCAAAGAATCCCTGAGATTTTGAGGTTGGTTGTTATTGCAACATAACCTTGCCTTTATATCAGTAATGCAAACATTAGATGGAACAAAATAGAGATGGATTCCATTTAGTTGGCAAAATCAGGGAAGGCTTTTGTGAGAGTGATTTGGAAAGGATAAGCCTTGAAGGATGGAAGTGAAGCCATTCAGTACCAGAAACTACAATATTGAGTTTTACACCTTGATTTAGTCAAAGTTAATCATTTAATGAAGAGTAGAGAGAAGACAGGAAATAAAAGTTAAGAACAGAATATTTGTGAAAAGCTGTACTGGAGAGTTGAGAATGAAGATAGAAAGATCAATCCAGAGGCTACTGGCTACTGCTAAAGCCTAGAGAGGAAATAGCAAGTGCCAGAGCTAAGAAGTAATTAATGCTGCCTGTTCCCAGATTCCCTCCTCTGCTCACATTTAGAGCTTCAGCAGTACCTACACTGCATCGAGCCAGGATCCTAGAGTCCCCCAACTCCTAGCTAAAGGATATTTACTAGCTACTGAGCATGAATCTATTATGAGCCTTGTTCCTGGCTCTATTTTGATCTTGGACCTCAATATCAGGAACAGTATGAGTTTTCCACTTTTATGTTTTGTTTTTTTTTGTTTTTTTTTTGTGGTATGCGGGCCTCCCTCTGTTGTGGCCTCTCCCGTCGCGGAGCACAGGCTCCGGACGCGCAGGCTCAGCGGCCATGGCTCACGGGCCCAGCCGCTCCGCGGCATGTGGGATCCTCCCAGACCGGGGCGCGAACCCGGTTCCCCTGCATTGGCAGGCGGACGCGTAACCACTGCGCCACCAGGGAAGCCCGAGTTTTCCACTTTTAAACTGTGATAGCTTTTCACATTCTGTGATCTTTTCTGCTTTGCCATAGGCCCAGGAATCAAGGTACTTCTCTTGCCTTTTTTCATGTTGCTCTGGCTCATGTCTTACCTAGATTTTCTCATCTCAGCTAGACTGCCTGTAGAGTAAAATCCAATGTCCTCAGCTCCTTTTGGTAGACCTGCAACCCTCATCCCCAAACACACAAAACAAGACACAAACAGCCAAAATTCCTCAAATGGAATTGTAGTCATTGACTGGTTTGTTTGATTTTGTTTGTTTGTTTTTACTAGACCTTATCAATATAAATTAAAATTTTTAAAAACTACAAAGTTTTAAAAATCCGACATAGTTTTGCTGTTATGACCCCCTTTTAAATTAATAACTATGTCTAGCTGGGCTTCTCTTCTAATAATAATCACCATCCCTGAGTACCAGGCACTGTGCTAAGTCCTTTAACACGTCTACTGTTCACCACTGAAAAGTAGTCGACTCATGTCCATTTCACAGAGAAGGACACTGAGGCTTAGAGAAGAAAATTTATTAGGCTATAGTTACAATTTCTAAATGTCGAAGCCAGTATTGGAACCTGCATTTATCAATTTGTTTCCAAAACCCACATCCTGCTATTATAACCTACTACCTTTTTGAGTAGAGCCCATGAAACCCCTTTTAGATTCTTCCTCTTGCATTGTTGGGCATTGTGACTCTTTGCTTCCATGCAGCCGTTTTTTTCTAGAAGGTCAACTGATGTCTTTTCAAGTATGTACTTGTCTTACTGGGTTTAGTAATGTTTAAGAAACCTCTAAACTGATTGATGGTCATTTCATTAGAGTCTTCCTCTACACAGATAACATCTTTTTGGAGTCCCATACTAGATTGGACTGCCTGAGAACAGGGTTTGTCCTTGGAACAAAGAAATGCTTAACAGGAAGTGTTTAATGAATAAATAAACAAATAAAACATGCAAATAAATAAAATGGATGAATATATGAATGGACAAGTTTAATACCTCATTCTTGCAACTGGCTTTTGCACTGTTTAAAGGCAGTGCCACCCTGTAGCAGAAAGTGAATGGAGATTGAATCCCAGCTTCATTGCTTAACAAGCTCTGTGAGGATGGATCATTACTTAACCTCTCCAAGCCTCAGATTGCTCCTTTGTAAAACGAGTAACAGTATCATACGGCATATTGAAGGCCATATGAGATAATGAAGGTAATGAATGCAACAAGAGTAAACATTCATTGACTATTACCTCCAGTCCCTTACCTTTAAGACAAATTTTGCAACCTGAGTTTCCTCCTACTTTCCTTGTCTTGAGCTAGTTCTCCTTTGCCTGGATAATTACATTGGTATATGCTACCTAGCATCTAGAGATGGAGTATATCATAATGTTTGAAACTCAGATTCTGGAACCAGACTGCCTGCATTAAAGTACATACCCCACCACATCCTGTGTGATCTAGGCAAGCATCTTGACATTACCTCCCCCCCAGTTTCCTCATATGGAAAATGGGAATAATAATAGTGCCTTCATCCCAGGGATGACAGCTTAGAATTAAATAAGTTAATGTCTATTAACTCATAGAACCATAGCTAGCCCAGTGAAAGGCATTTAAGTGTTTACTTTATTACTATTATTGTCATTGGCATTATTACTACTACTACTATTACTACTACTACTACCACCACCACTGCTTCAGGCACTTAAGTAAAAGTGCCCTACAATGTTCTTCTTGGAGATAAGAGAACTGAATCTCTGCCTTCTTCATTTGCTATTGATCTCCAACTACTTGATGTTTACTGCTGGATATCACAAGTGCCAATTGCCTTTCTGTCTAAACTCTAAGTTTTTTGCTGCTGAAAATTATCCCCAAGTACTTGCAATATCCTGAAGTTAGTCTGTCTCAATTTCAGGATCTATTCATTCTTTGTCTGTCCCACTTTGAGATATATAGAGTTCTACTGTTCCAAAATTAAGTGATCCCTAGATCACTGACTGGTGTGTGTGTGTGTGTGTGTGTGTGTGTGTGTGTACATGTTACCTCTGCTGTCATATGGTTTCTGACTCTGCTGTGAACAGTCATTTCTCATTTCCAGATAGCAGCCCTTCCTCTTCCAATTCATTGTCTCGAATCTTCTGTGGTTCTGCCAACCAGGAAAACCCAGCTTGTTTGAATTGTGAATATAGTACATGTGAAGAGGCCCTGACAGAGAGCCTCTGGGATCTCCCATGAGTCAAGGGAGCGAGCAACAGTGTGTGAACATTGTAACATATAGTGTGGTTGCTTAGAGGATTCTTCTTAACTCACTTTCTTATTCTTGGTTGCGGTCCAAGAGAGGTGAGCTTTTTCAGGTTTCTGAGTCTTAAAGAGGTAGAGCATCATTATCCTAATTTTATTCTAGAAATGCAAAAAGCATTCAATTCATCCCTTGTCCACAGCATCCAGATGTTCTGGGCCATATAAGAACAGATACTGTACACTTGCTCGGGGAGGTGTGTAAAGGTTTTAACCATCTGACCTCTGAACCTCCTTCTAGTGTTTAGAAAACTCTGTACTGCCTGAGTCTAGATGCAGGACAGATAGTCACTCTCCCTGGCTTCCTGGCCTCAGAATCCAGAGTGAAGATTACAGGGCAATAGTGATGACAACATCTAGTGCCCAGTGGCAATGGTGCCAGTGGTGGTATCCAGCAAATGGTACTGGTGGTGGCAGAGGTGTACTGCAGCATTCAGGCTGCTGCAGCAGCAGTGTCAGTGCTGTCCTAAGTGTCTGTTCTTGTGACACTATGTTGTGGATCCAATGAGCTGACCTCTTCTGGTCCCCTCCCATTTTCCAAACCTGGTTTTTCATCCCTCCCAGCAATGTTATTACTATCCAATAATTTTCCAGAAAATTGCTTATATGCTTAAGCCAATCAGCACCAGTTCTGTTGTTTTCCACCAAAAGCCCTGTGTTGGACAGATGGCTGATTTATTATTTTCTATCTAAACCATATATAAAGCAAACACTTGATTTCAAATGATAGTTTATTCTTTGAATTGAATTGGACCACGTATTGGATTATGGTTAGTAAATTTTATTGTCATATCCTTATTAGCACAATTATTCAGAAAAGGTGGCAAAATTCTATTTTGACTTACCACTTCCTATTTATTATAGTTTTACTCCCCTGAGTATCTTATAACCCAGCAAGTAGTGTTCAAATCATTTTTTAAAATCACTTTTCCCCTCTGTTTTCTTCTAGGACTTTTACAATTTCAGGTCTTAGGTTTAATCCATTTTGAGTTGATTTTTCTTCATGGTGTAAGAAAAGGGGACATTTTCATTCTTTTGCATATGGATATCTAATTTTCCTGACAACGCTTATTGAAGAGACTATCCTTTCCTCATTTTGTATTCTTGGCACCCTTGCTGAAGATTAGTTGACTGTGTATGCATGGGTTTATTTCTGGGCTCTCTATTTTGTTCCATTGGTTGATGTGTCTGTTTTTATGCCAGAACTGTACTGTTTTGATTACTATAGATTTGTACTATAATTTGAAATCAGGAAATGTGATTTGAAAAACAAATGTGCTTTGTTTTTCTTGCTCAGGATTGCTTTGTCTCTTCAGAGTATTTTGTGCCTCTATATGAATTTTAGGATTGTTTTATCTATTGATCTTAGAAATGATTTTTTTGGATATGACACCAAAAACACAGGCAACAAAAGCAAAAATAAACATGTGACATTATATGAAACTAAAAAGCTTCTGCACAGCAAAGGAAATCATCAACAAACCAACAGAATGGGAGAAAATATTTGTAGACCATATATCTTATAAGGGATAAATACCCCAAATATATATGGAACTCATACAACTTAATAGCAAAAAAATAAAGTAAAATAAAATAACCCAACTAAAACATGGGCAAAGGAACTAAATCAATATTTCTCCAAAGAAGACATACAAATGGCCAACGGATATATGAAAAGATACCAATGAAAAAATGATGACAATGAAAAAATCATTGTCAGGGAGATGTGAATCGAAACTACAATGAGATATCACCTCACACATATTAGGAAGGTTGTTATTTTAAAAATGAAAGACAAGGGTTGGCAAGGATGTGGAGAAAAGAGAATCCTTGTACACTGTTGGTAGGAAGGTATATTGGTACAGCTTTTATGGAAACCAGTATAAAGGGTCCTCAAAAGATTAAAAATAGAACTATCATATGACCCAGCAATCCCACTCCTGGGTATATATTCAAACAAACTCATTTAAGCTCTCTGAGCCTCTTGTACTCATCTTTAAAACTGAGCTGTTAATAGAATTAAATGATATGGATTTAGCTTTTGCTCAGTAAAAATATAAAAACCAATGTAAATAGGCAATGTACCTAACATTGCCATCCAAGCAGAGTGTTTTATACACTATATTATTTGGTTTTCCTAACAACTAGTATAAAATGTATAGAAAATGCAAATGATGTTTATCAATTTGGCCAAATGGATCATGTTATATATTGGTAGCCATGTGGTATATTATAATTAACCTATAGTTTGGTGTTCAGAGATCCAGTTTTTAGACTGGTTCTACCATCCACCAACTGAGTGAACTTGGACATGCCATTAAAATTGCCTGACCCGCTTTTTCATATTAGAAAAATGGGGAGTAGGGTGGAGTATAGTTAATCCAGAACCTACCTCACAGGGTTAGAATCAAAATGAGTTAACAGGTATGAAAGTGCTTTGTAAAGAGTGATTCTCCAAATAAGTATCAGATGATGGAAGAAGAGAGAAGAGGGTGTCTAAAGGTACTGTATTTGTGACTAATGTCATGAGGTGGAAAAAAATTTGACGATCATAAAATGAAAATAAAATATTTAATTTAGAAATGTAAAATAATCTACAGATTTTTTATTAAGAAACTTACCTTACTTTCTTCTACTTTGTATGACGTGCATAGTGCTCTCATAACAATGTAATTGTATAGAAGGTTGTAAGAGGCAGACTGCTCAGAAAATACATTACACAGAATTGGAAGGGGGTGGATATAAAGTTAGAATTTCTGAGTCATGAAAACATCAGATAGCAATTTCAGAACGGTGTAACTTTAATTAAAACCAAGCTGCTGTGAATTCTATCATGCTGCAGACACCTCTGAATCAACAATCTCTGTTGGCAAATTGTTATGCTGACAAATTCTCTCATAAACTGAAAATTTCCATTTTGTAAACAAGTAAGTGGGTTCCTGATGGTCTGGATTATATCCTGAGCTGGAACTCTAGAAAACAGATTCCTTGCTTGAGTGACCCTGCATAATCCATTTCTCATTTTAGCAAAGAGATTCAAATATTTATCACCCATAACAGGGAGCAACTGTAAACTTTAATGTAACATTAAAATTAAAACACTTCTACAAGTTTGGGAAACACAAAAACACATGGTTGTCTTCACTGGCTAGATTTTATGTAATAGAGTAGTATGGTGTGTTAATTTGGTCATCTTTATAACACTAGGGGCTCTATTTCCACTTCTATCCACAATAGGAAAAATGCAGAACACTGGTCCAGAAGCATCCAGGCCAGAATATTTGATGTACAGAAATGCAAATGTACATGCAGGTAAATACAGTTTTGATGATGTATCTTCCTTCTCTGCTGGGTCAGAGTCAATGTTCTTTATGATCACCACACCCATTATCTAAGCAGAATGAACTGAACATGTGATACAGCCATGCAGCTGGGTGAAAAATCACCACCTTTCACAGGATAGGGACGTAGGTGAGGTACATTTGCATACCATGGACTTTGGAACAAGCAACCTGCACATACATCACAAGAGGTATACAAGGGACAACGGTGTCCAAGAAGGGGCATCAAGTGGGAAGATGAGAGGTATTTGGCCCAGATCCCAGATACAGTGGGATTAAATGAGAAACCTATGAGAAACCAGTGTCTAGCTTACAGACGTTTAACATATCAATATTATTAGACATTAGTTTTCTTTCCTCCTGTTTTATAAAATTACTTTGTGGGAGGGGCATTATCTATACACTAAGGGGAGTTGGATTCCTTGACTGCAAGGAATCCTTCTAGCTTTATGAGTAGAATGAACCTGGCAGTAATTTAACCTTTGAGCAGCCCTGTTTTATCAAGGGCTGGCATCACTGTTTATAAAGATAGTAACCTCTTTGTGGTCCTCTGGCCTGCAAATTGGGGTGAGTGAGAGGATGGAGAGGGGAATACCTGTTCCTGATCACAAGCTTGGTCCCAAGCCCATTTTTCATGTACTTTTATTTTCCTGTTTCTATTTCTAGGTGCTTTTCTAGATGCTCCAGCCAACTTCAGGGATGGTATGGGTTTACCTGTGGTCTTATAAGGAAAAGAAAGGACCCAAGGAAAACAAGGAATTTGGAAGTCTTTGTCATCAGATCAACATCCTACAAGTTGGAAGAGTCTAGTCTTGTGTGATCTTGTGGCAGAACTTCTTTCCTATTTGGTCTGTGATAACCAGCCTTCCACACCTGTGAACACACGCCTGAACACCTATTTTTCAGGTTACTAAAGATGCCAGCCAGGGTAAGACCTGGGCAAAATTAGAAAACAAAGGTGGAGTGTCAGAAAGACTACTGAGACAGGGGCCCCAGTACCTGGATCCTGGCTCAAGCATTAACTAGTTATATGACTTTGGGTAAGTCATTTCTCTTTTTTGAGCCTTGGTTTTGTGTGTGTGTAAAATGGGAGTAATAATAACATATTTGTAAAGTGTTTTAAACAGATAAAAACAGAGCAGTCTCCATACTGTAAGTCAGGGCCTGTCTTCCACATTCATGCCCACTCTTTCCCTTCCCTTTCCAGTTTCTCTCCCTCCCCACCCTCCACTTGTACAGCCTACAGTTCCTCAGGGTGGGAAACAGATCTAGTTAATTCATAACAAAATGTTTGCACCATGAGTGACTCTTCCCTTATGCCATCTGCATGCTAATGAATGAATCTCTGTTTTTAGGCTGTCCAATGTTAGCAAGAGACAGAATGGAAGAAGGTAGAAGTGTGTGTTTGGGGGGCGGGGCAGGGGGAGGTTGGGTATCCTTAGGTAGAAACCGCCCTGATAACCCAAAGACAGCAGCCTGCTCTACCTGACGCAAAGCTGGCTGTGCTGGGAGACTTAGGAAGCTTGGTCCCACAGATACTGTGAAATTCTGTCTCCTCTGCATCCTTGGTCTGCAGTGACACTGGCAGATGCTAAACTTCGGCCTGTCTAGAACACTTAATTAGGTTATAGAGGCTGCCAAAAATCCCAAAGTCATCCTAAGAAAGTGAAACACTTTGAGATATGAAACAAAGGTCAGAAGACACAAACACTAGTTTGATTTTTAAGAGAGAAACCAACAGATAAGGAGGCGGGGTGGGGGAGGGCGGGGGGATGGACGAGAAGGAGAGGAAGGCAGGTGGGCCCTTGACAATCTGGCAACTCCTCGTCAGTCTTATAAACAACACTGAGATCAGGCATAAAGTGGTCCTGGCTCTCCTTTCTCCAGTAACAAATACTGTATATTCATAAAGGATGATACTGTAAAAGACACTGTATATTCATAACCTCTTCCAGGGATCCCAGTCCGAACCTCCTGGGACATCAGGAGAGCTTTCAGAGAGTTGTCCTTACTGCTGAAGAAAGTTCCCACCTGGGAGTATTGAGGTTGGAGAGAGGAAGGAGATAATTTGCTAAATGGGATCAGTTGAACTAACACATGGGCACGTTCAAGGTTTTCTTTATTGGTTGCATCAAATTATTACAAAGTAAGGACTGCCGTCTGCCCCCCTGGTTCTCAGTACTGAAGAGGCAGCCTTAAAAACCCAGAGACCCAATTCTCCAAAAAGGTTACCCCAGAAAGTGTGTGCTGGTGATGCGGCGGGGTGACAAAATAAACAGCAGTGCGTAGGACTTCACTGCCACCAGCAGGGCCCAGAAGAAGTGCAGGCCAGGAGGAGGCCAGGAGCTGCCTACAGCAGAAGCCCCAGGTGAGAGGCTAAAGCTAGCAGATGAGCTACCTTCAACCTGTGCCCACCCGCCCCCTCCCCAATCTCAAAGATTTGGAAAAGCTATTCTTCCTCTCTAAAAGACAGGAGTTCCTGCCCTAAAGCTCAACATAAGGGGTTGGGAGACCAAAGTCCAGTTAAGGCTCTAAGCACGCCCTCCTCACTTCCGCCACCCCACAGCACAATCACACTTCCTTCGTGCCCTGGGATTTGCAGAATTTTGGAGGTGCAATGAAGTGCGGCCCGGAGATGGCAATTTTATGGCTCGGTCCCTTTACATCTCACATCACCCCGGACGTGGATCAGACCCCTTGCACTGTCCACCTCACTGTTGCCCCGACCCCAGGCAACAGTCCCCCATGCGCTCTGGCCACGTTGGATCAGCGTCAGGTGGAGCCAGCTCACGCTCTGCAAGAACTTGGAAAAAGCTGCTCCACGCCGACTCTGATCTCTAGCACCTGGCTCCAGTCCGTGGCCGCCTGCACTTTGCGGGACGGTGCGCGGGGCGGCGCTCCCCCGAGTCCACACTGGCCTGCGGAGCCCAGGGCGCGCGGGGCTCCCGGCATCCTCCCGTGCGGCGGGGCCCCGGAGCCTCCGGGCTGGCGGAACGGCCCGGGAAGGCGACCGGGCGGGAGCAGGAAGGAAACCCTGGAGACTTAGAGACCTCGGGAGGGCTCGCTGCGGAGATCGGCTCTAGGAAAGGTTCCGTGACCACGCGGCGAGGAGCACGTGAGCGGCGCTGCTTCGCTATAAAAACCCCCGGCTCTGCTGGGCGTGGGGAGCGAACGGAGCGGCAGGACTCGCCACCTGCGCCAAGAGAAACGGCGACGGTGATATTCCCTCCAGGACGCCCGAGACGGTCCCGAGTTTTGGTGCTTCGATCCCTGGGAGTCCGGGCTCCGTGGTGCGTCCAACTTTGAGGCGGAATTCCCAGCACTTAGGCAAAAAACGCGCAGACGCCGGGATGCGAGCGTTTTTGAAAATGCTCAGGGCTTGTTTGACCTTTAGTAGAGTTGGAGGAGGAGTAGCAGAAATCTCGGGCTAATTTCTTTCTGGTCGTCCACCGAAGAGGCAGCCAGGAGCGCCCGGGATCGCCCTCAGAGAAGCCTGGGAGACCCCTGGCAGCCCGAGGCGCCCCGCGCCAGAGCCGCCCTTAATTTAATTAAGTCGCGGGATATTCCTGTGCGGCTGGCGATAAACTCCGGACGCCTTTTGTAGATAAAGTTTGGTCCGCTCCACTTGCCCGCTCTGTCCGGGCCCCGTTGACCGCCCCCTCCAGTAGCGGCGGGCGCGGGCGGGGACATGGCCATGGGCTCGGCTTCACGGCGCAAAGAGGCGCCGCGCGCGTAGCCGCCGCCACGCTGACCTCCCGCTCCCGCCCGCAACTGCGCTGAGCTCTGGCAACAAGCGAAGGCTGACGCCCAGAGCGGCAGGAGGCGGCGGTGAGAGGGGCCCGAGGGTCCGTATGGCCGCTCTCCGCCGGCCGTTGGTGTGCGCCACGGAGCTCGCCCGCGTCGCCTCGGGCTCGGAGCGGCTCTGAGCCGCGCCGCCTGCGGGGATCGATCTAGCCGTTCCGCGGAGCCGCGGGCAGGAACCCGAGAAGCAGGAGTCGGCGGCTCTTCCTCCCTGAAGGCAATGTGGCCGGCCGGCGCGGGCACCAAGCTGCCCTGTCCCCGGGACTCTGCGCTCCGGCGGGCGGCTTTCTCTGGGAACCTCACCGCCCTGCCTTCTCACCTGATGCCAGCCGGCCGCAGCGTCCGGGTCTTCATCAGCGCCAACCCTGAAGGTAAGTCCCTCGCTTGCGCTTGTTCGTCTGTCCTATCCGTCTGCGCGGCGGGAGCCAGAGAGAGTGCCATGGCACAGCCGGGCGCGCCGTGCGTCCCCGGCGCTCCCTTTCTCTAGCTAATACCGAGGCTGTCCTGAGCGCTTGGGACTTTTAATTTGAATCACTTTTCTTCTAACCTCGCTCATTCCTTCTGCCTGCTGACTTCCCCTGGGACACCCATTTCTCTTGGTCTAAGAAATGTCCGAGGTATTAAAAGACGCTTCTGGAAGCTTCATCCGGCCACTCCCCACCCCCACCCCGTTTTTCTTTCCTTTAGCGGTTTCTTCTCCGAGGTTATCGTGAAACGCAAATAATACGTCCTCTTCGCTCTCTCGGCTCCGCGGCAGATTCCTGAATGGGGGGCTCCCTTCTCTGCCACTTGTTCAGGCCTAGGCGAAGTGAGAGCATGGGGTTCCCCAAGGCTTGCCTCTGGCCGGTGTGCTAGTGGGACCCTTTGGGGGAGCTAAGGAGACCCTTGTGAACCCAAGATCCGCGGAGATCGAGGGGGAAACGCGCTGTGCGGTCCCGAAACAGGCTGACGCTGGTTTCCAGGTGGAGCGTTCAGGATGAGTTCATCTCTACAGTTGGGTCTTGGGCTAGATCGCCCCGGTCTAGAACTTGGCCTTCTCAGTCGTGTTCCAGCTAAAGGCTGGGGACCTGGTAGCTGCTAAATGAAAACTTGTTGATTTATTGCATTCACAAACCACAGCGGCTGAGCTCCGGGTGGTCAGTTTCTCTCTCATCACTGCCTATCAATTCCCAGTCCTGAACGTTAACTTTCGTTCCCAGTAAGTAAAGAAAAAGTAGGATGCATTTGACTTGGCTTGGATAAAACTGTAAGAGTCGCTCTTTCCCAGAAAAATAAATGTTTGGCCCTAAGATGAGTTTATAGGAGACTGAAATAGGCGTGTGAGATAGGAAACTTGCTACACGCTAACAAGCCTTGGTTCTGACAAAGGAGTAAAGGAAAAAAGAAAGTTAACAGTCATATGGATAGAATCATCATTTCAAAACCCAGGGTTCTGGGTTCTGGTTGCTTGTGAAAAGCATTCAGAGGATCTATAAAAAATAGCTTTCTAAAAAAATTACTGTTTCATAAAACGCTAGCAGAAATTTCAGGTACAGTTCACTATGACAAGGGGATCGGGAAAAGAATCAAATAGATAACCCACAGTGATTAGTATTAGAAGGGCTGTATACTTTTGAGGGACGGTATGACTGTCCTTTTATCAGTTTACAACTCAGTTTCACAGCACTTAGTAATTAAGGAGGCTTTTTGAAAGCTGCAGTACATTCTTTAAAATTCCTTTCATCTGAACTATGTCTTACAGGATTTTTTACTTAAATCTGGATAAAGAAAACTGTGGGGCTGTGCAGCATGTTGAAGGACCTAAGGAAGTTTGCAACTTAAGTTTTCGGTGTTGTTTTTAAAAATATTGGTAAAACAGCAGTATTTGAGAGAATTTAATTTTCCTGAGCTTAAAAAAAAACGTCATAAGAAGTGTTAAGTGTGCTGATGTAAAACCAGTTAAGTAACGCTTTTCTTTAAAAAAGTTGTTTTAAAATACAGTGAAAAGTCTGCTAATATCATTAGTAGTTTATTTTTCTTTGAATTTGTAATTTCTAGGATAAAAATCAGTGATAATGGATTTATATCAAGTTAGCTTAATATTGGATTAATATTCAAGATTAATGTCATTTTTCTTAAGCCAGTACATGTGATTCTATAAATTTTCCCATTTCTTGAAATACAATAGAAGCTTCAGCGTGTATTAACATTAGGACAGCAGACAAGAGAGGGAGTGGATCATGCCTTCTGGTCACTGAGCTGGGCAGCTTGCACATTGATCTTAAAAGACCAGAAATGTGAATCTTACCTGAGAAATTGCAATAGGAGCAGGACTTCAACTTTTATCCCAAATGGAGAGCCGAGGGTATATTAAATAGAAAAGACAGAGATAGGTATTTTTTTTTTTAAGATCCTGAACATGAAGCTTTGCGATCTCCGTAAATGCTCTGTCAGAGACAGCACTTTACCACCATGACTCAGGAAGCAAATGGTTGTGTTTTGGTGTGATCCAATATTAGATTGTCGGCCAATACTCAAGAGCCTCTCCACTGTCAAATTAAGACAAAGAATATTATCTCATGCTTTTCTTTACAAGCGGGAATCCAGTTTATGCTCTAAATAAAGGCTTCTCTGTGTTGAACTCATAGCAGTACTTTTAAGAATCCAGGAAGGATCTCCCTTAGATTGCTTTACAAAGCTTGTATGAAATTTCCCTATCAGTAATTAAGATAATACATGTTTTTAGAGCATAGATTAGCTCAGTCAGTAGTTCGGTTTTCGTTCTCAAACCCTATGAGGATGGTGGACCAGAGGGTGTTCTCTCTACTTTACAGACGAGAAAACTGAGGCACCAGGTTAAGCTAGTTGCCTGAACTCATCTAGCAGAATGAAAGAAGCTGGAGCCTGCAGGGGCCTAAAACATCTCTCTTTGTACTTAGGTTCATGCCTGATTTCTGTAAATGTCTTACACCCATATGGTCAAGAAAATCAGCTGGCTGTAGTCAACAATGCTGGCCTTCCTCTTGAAGCCTGACAGCCGCAAGAAGCTGAGTAGCAGGAAGGAACCATAGCTGCCCTGACCCACTTTACCCCCATGAAAAGGTAGCCATAGGAGCATTCAAGGAAATGGCAGGATTTCCTGAACTCTAAAGGACACATTCCTATTCAAAAGTATATCTGCATCAGAGCTGTCCCCACTGTACGATAGACACTCGAGAAGAACCAGTATTGGGGAGGGATAACTGTCCCCCGTTCTCTTGCGTGAACGGACCTCGGACTTCATCTAGTCCCACCTTCCACCAACGTAGCAGTCCCATCTGTGGCATCTTTATTAATCCTTGGAATCTTTCCAGTCATTTAACCACTGTCTCTCTGCCAGAACGGCACTTATACTTCCTTGGAACAGTGGTTCTAAAGCACATATAAATTTCTCCACTGTGATTAGCCTGAATTGAATTGTCTGTGAATATGCAGAGGAGAGGAGCCTGCACAGTTCTCTCCCTGTGACTGAAATTGGAGGGGCCTGTTAAATAGTATTCCTCTTCTCTGCTTCAGTTCTTACCCAAGGCTCCTTTTCTTAGAAGGACACGTCTCATATTGGGGACTCTACTTTCATCATCCCAAAGGCCCCACCTCCAAATATGATCACATTGGGAGTTAGGGCTTCAACATATGAACTGGGCGGGGGGGCAAGCACTCAATCCATAACATTCTGCACCTGACCCCCCCGCAAAACTCATGTCCTCCTGGCATGCCAAATACATTTATTGCATCCCAGCAACTGCAAAAGCCTTGTCTTGTTGTAGCATCAACTCTAAAGTCTAAAGCCCAAAGTCTCAACTAAATAATATGTGGGTGAGACTCCAGATAGGACTCATCCTGAAGCAAAATTCCCCTCCAGCTGTGAAGCTGTTAGGTAAGTTATAGGCTTCCAAAATACAATGAGGGGACAGACATAGGATAAAGTTTTTCATTCCGAAAGGAATGAGAAAACTGGGAAAATTGGAAGGAAGAAAAGGATGAAGGGTTCCAAGCAAATCCAAAACCTGGCAAGGCAAATGCCATTAAGTTTTAAGGCTCTAGAATAATCCTTTTTGATTTGATGCTTTGCCTTCTGGACCTGCTGGGGCGGCAGTCTCACCTTTATGGCTCTGCAGGGAGGGAATCACCCACCCAGGCTCCAGGAAGCCCTGCCCCCAAGTCTTTAGGCAGAGGCCGCCTCCCCTGTCGAAGCCCAGGTGATGCCCTCCCCCCAACTTTGAAACCAAGGAAGGCAGCCCTGATGATCTCTGAATCTTTGGGGTCATTCTTCCTTTGTCTTCAAGAAGAACACATGTTCACAGGCAGTAGCCCTGTGTTTCCAGTCCTGTAGGGCCTAAGAGGTCTGACAGCCTTCCTTTCTGTCAACCTGTCTCCTCCAGTTCACACTGGCTGTGTTTCTGCTGGGCGGGGTTGGGGGGGTGGGAAGGGGGGCACAGTCCATGCTTCACACCTATACTCATTTCTTTACCAAATGGTTGTGTGACCACACCCTTACTGTTCTTTTCAGAACAAACCTCCACATGTTTTTTGCAATATGGATAGGCAGAGAGCTTTCAAGATCATCAAGTTCTGGTTCCTTTTTGCTTAACAGTTATTACTTCAGTTCATCTCTCTTTCTCATTTTACTATAAACAGTTAGGAGAAACCAAGCCAATTCTGCAATACTTTCTTAGAAATCTCCTCAGCTGAACATCCAGTTTCGTTGGTTCTAAATTCTACCTTCCACAAAACACTGTTCAGCCAGTTCTTTGCTACTTTATAAGTCACTTTTTCTCCATTGTCCAATAACATGTTTCTCATTTCTGAGAGTCACCAGAAGGCCTTTGTCGTCGATAGTCTGGTCATGATTGTTTATGTATTCTCTGAGAAGCCATCTCTCCAGCTCTCCTCTTTTCTTTCTGCGCTCTTACCAGTCTCCTTTAACAGTCCTTCATGGTGTTCTTGGCTTTTTCTAGCACACACCTCAAAGCTCTTCTAGCCTCTACCCAGTTCCAGAGCTGCTTCTACATTCTTAGATATTTGTTAGAGCAGCACCCCACTTCTTGGTACCAAAATCTGTCTTAATTTCCTAGGGTTGCCATAACAAATTACCATAGATTGGGCTTTAAACAACAGAAATCTATAGTCTTATGATTCTGGAGTCTAGAGCCTGAAATCAAGGTGTTAGCAGGGCTGTGCTCCCACTGAAGGCTCTAGGGAAGAAGCTTTCTCTGCCTCTTCCTACTTTGATGCCAGTCCTTGACGTCTGTGGGCTTGTGGCTTTATCACTCCAGTCTCAGCCTCATCCTCGTATGGGGGAGAGAGAACTCTTGTGTCTCTTCTTCTAAGGACAGTAGTCCCATCATGGGACCCTACCCTCATGACCTCATCTAAACCATTATCTCCCAAAGGCTTCACCCCAAAATACCATCACATTGGGGGGGGGTTAGGACTTCAACATGTGAATTTGGGGGGATACAGTCCTTCAGTCCATAATAGGTAAAGTCTAAACCTGAAAAAAGACCAAATATTGCCTTTATAACTAATAAAAGCTGAAGCAGGCCAGTACTGCTTATCTGTGACCCTTTGGGCCAGAAGCGATTTTGCAATTCCACATTTTTTTAGATTTAGGGGGAAAATGGTGCATATGCTGTTTATTATTATTAATATCTGATAACCAGATATGAATATGTTTATAAGAAAACATGACTAAGTGCTGTACTGTAGAAATTTCTGCAATGCTGAGGGTCTTTATCTGCATTATTCTATGTGAGAGTACTATTTACATATGGCTGTTGAGCTTTTGAAATGTGGCTAGTATGACTAAGAATTTGAATTTTTAATATTTCATAGTAATTGACTTAAATTTAAATAGACTCATGTGACTATTGGCTGTTGTATTGGACACATAGCTCTAAGTGGGGTAATAAGGACTGTAAGTGGCGTCATGTCCATCAAGGTCAGGTTTTTGCCACCATCAACTCAGGTCACTTCAGGTTTTGCTGCCAGATGAATTGGGGAAAACATTTGTTTTCAACACTGGGGGATTTTGTAATTGCAGGTAAGGGCTGTGGCTCTTTACTGGGGAATGTGGCATTTAACTTGAGGCAAGTGAGTTTCCCAGTACTGAACCTCAGAATTGCACAGACTTACCCTCCCCATCACTATCAGCAGTGGACAAAGTCCAGACCCCTCCCCATGGACAGAGTTGAGCCCTCTAGAACTTAAGATACGGAGGAGCTGAGAAGAATGACAGGTTTACTTACAAGAGAGAAAGAAGGGGCTGGGCTATTTGTGCTCAGATTTTCCTTCCAAATGCATCCATCAGATAAAGACACTTGTCCCCTGAGGAATAAGTGCCGGCCCTGTCCACGGCTACTAGTAGATCCCTCAGTGAGTCAGGAGACATCTGGAGTGGAGAGAAAGATACCTCCAATGCCTCTTTTGTTTGTTTCCCATCCCCCCACCCCCCCACACACACAGATTTATGCACTGGTCATCTTTGAAGATTGTGCACTTTTGTCCACAATGTTAATGATCGGATGCTGAGTCCATTCCCACTTAGACTTTTTACTTTACTTGTCTTTGCATCTTCCCTGACTCTCTTCTCCATTCCTTTGGAGTCTTGGTAGGAAAGCTTATTCTCCAATTGGCAGAAGCCGCAGTAACAAGAGAGAGATAATCGCTACAGTTGCTGCATCCAATGGCCATTGGCTTTAGCTTGGGCTCCCAGACAAGAGGCAGAACAATGTGCATCAAGAAATTCACAAGAAACCTATGAATATTCTTTACCATGGTTCTTCTTACCTTTCCTACAATGCTAATATCCAGGCTCCTTATTTTTTCACTGTTTTTATGAGTCATTGGAAAAAATAGTTAAGCACAAGAAGCATATATATATACTCTTCTGATGCTGCAAGAACATCTTTCAAAGTTGAGAGTCTTAAAGGAAAATATCGTGAACGGCTATTTTATGAGAAATGCAGACAGGACATTTATAATAAATGAATTATAGAATGTTAGTGGTTGAGTCTTCAAGTCCTTCAGCAAACATTATTCAGGCAGGAGAGAATACTAGATACAAGTACAGACTTGAGAGCCAAACTAGCCAGGTTTGATGACTCCTCAGTCCACCGTGTAATGCAGTGATTTCTTAAGCAAGTTGTTTAACTTATTTGTTCTCAGTTTCATAATCTCTAAAAGAAGACAGTAGTACCTGCCTCACAGGGTTATTGAGTAGATTAAATAAGCTAATAGACGTAAAGCACTTAGAACAGTGCTGGACACTTATTAAACACTGTTTGCTATTATTATCCTTATTATCTTTATTAGTTTCCACTGTGATCCGGACACTGCAGGTATGGGTATGCGGAGAGGAACAAGGCATTTTGTGCCCTCAAGGGAATGCCATCTGTGAAGCTATCAGAACTCAGTAGTAAAAACAAAAGCCGTTACAGATACTGTAGGAAACGAACATTGTAAGGGTTGAAGGAGTGAAAGTCAGGGGCACCATTAGGCATTTAGGTCACATTGCCAAAACTGTCACTTCTACTTCAAATGTAGAAGCCACTGCCAGGATCAGAGCTGCCGCTGGGGACTGGGTAGCTGGTTGGCTTCTACAAGCACGCGCATCTGCTGAACCCGAGTGTCAACCACAGCTGGTGGCAGAAGAACCGCCCTGGCTCCCCTTTGCCCTCCAGATCTCACACAGATTGTCCATCTGGCAGAATGGGATTGCATTCGGACCCTGGCCACAAGTGCGACTAGGACCCTCCAGGCTTCCAGCCCCTCTACCACAAGGGAGAGAGTGAAAGAAGTGCTATCGGATGTTCAACCCCAAGAAACAGTATCTGGCCCGGGGTGAGAGGGAAGGCATATTCACTCATTCACTTATTCAACCACTGATAAGTGAATGAGTGAAGCCCCCACTCCGTATGGGTGCTGTTCTGGTGCTTAGAATACAACAGTAACAAAACAGGCCAGGTCTCTGCTCTCACAGAGTTTACATGAATCATAAATTATATGTGATGGGCACTGAGCTGAAATATGAGCAGAGCATTAAAGAGACAATGGAAGGAGTACGCCAGCTTGGGGCTGAGGGTGCGGGGTTGGGAGGGCTCCCCAGAGGAAGGAGTGGAGAGCAAGGGTGTAGAAACTGTTCCCTACGATAATTGAATATGAGGCAAAGAGATGGCGAGATCTCTACAGGGAATAGAGAGGGATAATCTTGATTATTCAACGAAGAGCTTTTATCCTTTGGAATAAGAGTGGCGCTGATGTCTTGAGGTGATGGTATCGTTTGTCCCTTGAAAGTGGCTCATTTAGAATGACATTTGAGAAAGCGTGACTTGGACCCTATAGGTACTCTGTGTCCAAATAGATCATGACTTTATGGTTTAATAAATCATCTGCTGATCTTTAAAAATTCTTGTTACACCATGGCAATGGTGCATTTGCCATTTTAAAGGGCGTCTGCAAGTTTGCATTTTGTTTCAGTTGTCTGTTGCTGTGTATCAACTTGCCCCAAAACGCAGTGACTTAAACCAGTGATTTACCATTTCTCACTCCCGTGTCTGGCTCCTCTGTGCTCCTCCACGAGGGCTCCCTCGCTCCAGCTTATTCTCATCATTCAGGATTCATTGTAGGGGATTGGCTTCCCCAGAGGAAGGAAGTGGAAGCTGCTGAGCCTCTTCAGGCCTGGGCTCCGAAGTCCCAAAATGTCACTTTCCCTGCCCCTGCGTCCTATCTATGTGAGTCATTAAGGTGAGCCTAGAGTCAAAGGGAGGGGAAGTAGACCCCATCTCGTGATGTGGGGTGAGGCATGTGCATGCAGGGAAGGGAGGATTTCATGGTGGCCAACTATGAAAGCTACCGAAAGTCCCAGTTATATTGTGTGGTTTCTTTGGCTTGGCTTTGTCATAATTAGATTAAATGAGATAACACATGAAAATGTAGTTAACTGATAGCCTGACACATAGCAAGTGCTCAACAAGCGTTACTAATCATAATAGTTGCTGTTGGGATGATGATGAGTTGTTGAGGCTTGACAGTGACTCTGTAAACTGTACCCTTCTAGATCCTCCCAAATTCTGAACTGAGGGAAAAAAGACCAAAGAGTTTGCAGATAGGAGATCAAATTGTCACCACTTTTGCTGATAAAGGTAACACCAGGGGATGCTTTTGTTCTTCCTAACACTAAACATCGGGATGAGACAGTCTTCTGTCCCCACACTGGCAGTGGGGCTGGGGAGGGTGAGGGACGGAGGGTCTGCTCCACAGAACATGGAGTCTGGAGCGGGGAGCACAGACACCCTCTCTGTGGACAGACGGGTCACTTCCCCAGGGAGAGGGGTGAGCAGGTGGGTGGAGCTTGCCTGGTTTATTCTTCCCACATTTTCCAGTCAAGTCACCCCTTAACTTCCCACCCGATTCCGGGGAGGGTAGGCGAGGCAGTAAAGAGAGTCCAGGAGTCTTCCGCTCCAGAAAGGCTTCTCTCCCCTAGCACGAATATTCACTTATTTCGATTTTAACATTTGTACACGGTGGAAGCCTTCAGTTACCCAGGATCATTTAAATCAGATCATCTAGTTTGACATGCCCCAAATTATATCCCAGTGAAATATCTTAATACAAAGAAGAAGAGACAGTGAGCTATAGGGTGTTACACACCTTATATATAAAAGCAGAAATTACATGCAAATACCGTATCAGAATACTTTTGTAAGATAAGTGCTTAGCATGGCTTTGGGAAAAGTCACTTTATCTCTCTAGAAATATTTTGTGGGCTTCCCTGGTGGCGCAGTGGTTGAGAGTCCGCCTGCCGATGCAGGGGACACGGGTTCGTGCCCCAGTCTGGGAAGATCCCACGTGCCGCGGAGCGGTTGGGCCCGTGAGCCATGGCCGCTGAGCCTGCACGTCCAGAGCCTGTGCTCCGCAACGGGAGAGGCCACAACAGTGAGAGGCCCGCGTACCGCAAAATAAAATAATAATAATAATAATAATTTGTTTTAAACCACTAAGTTTTGGGGTACATTGATATGCCGCAATAGACAACTAAAAAGTACAAACTCACAAACACCTTTTAAGATGGCAAATGATAGAATTCCTACAGCGTAACAGGCACTCATCTACAAAGCAGTCGAGTTTGATAAAGTAAGCGGACAGTTCTTTTCAACTCAGGAAATTCTTTTAAGTCTCGTTCTTAACGGTCGTGTGATTTAAATAAAAGTAAAACTTGTAGTAGATGTCTCACAAGGATTCATAGGTGCTGAGTTATGTACAATCTAAAAGAAAATGATATTAACTTAAAGATTCCTTTGTATAACTTCTTCAGAGCTTTAGTTTCCATCATATTTTTTGCTGTAATTAAACAGAATTCATTCTACAAATTAACATATGTTGGCTGTTGTATAATTAGAAAAAGATTTGTGTGATACTAAATTACTGAAAGGTTAAAAAACTGCAGCTTTGGATGCAATTCAAAGGGAATAATACCCACTTCCGATTAAATACTTCCTTGAAATCTCATTTTCAATCCAGAATATCTCAAAGACTTTGACATGGGGGTACACTCAAAACAGCAAAGCCCAGATGTCAGGTGTCTTATTCCAAGAGTGATTGCAGAATCTAACTCAGAAATGAAATCACAAAATTGAAAGGGTATCCTTCATAATGCTGAATCCGATCCATTATGTATAGTATCATTCAGAGAGAGTCTTGCCCCTGAATATATTTTCTTTAGATTTTATTCTAAGCATCAGCTGCACTATTTATTAGATGGGCATTGTATACATCAAACTCCTAACTGATTGGTGTGGAGAGTTACAAAGGAAGTAAGAGACACATGCTGCTGCCTTTATTTTTTAGACTCATCCATCTAGGAGGCAGGACCAACACAACTGCCAAAAATATCAATGCAAACACTGGCTGTGAGAGGGATGTTTGTGTGCAAAGGTCAATTGGAATAATTGGAATCAAACTGTCATATCTGATATCCCAGTCAGGCATGAAAACTGGTCAAGTTTTGTTAAAAGGGAAAGACCAAGATGTATCAAATCTAAGAAAGAGACCTCTCTACTGTAGTGGAGTGGCCAGCGGGGAAACTGGTCCAGCTGCAGGTGATGAGAACCAGTCTCTCTGCTGAGACCACTGAAAAGAAGACATGAAAATAAAAGCTCCCTCTTAAGCCCAGGGTCACTGTCTTCGGAAGCCCAAATTATCTATGTAGAGAATCCACTGTAATCACAGTAAAAGGAATATGCAGGAAAGGTGTAAAAAGATCTAGACCTTCCCACCTCTGAGAAGCTACCATGGGTAGGTATGTATATGCAAACTTGCAGGGGATGATTGCATTCATAAAATAGGAATTTCACAATTTAACGAAATCACTCCGAACGAGTAAATCTTATAAAGTGGGAGGCTTTTGTCACGTGGCCCCCAAATTTTTTGGCACTCCTCCCTTTGACAGGTGGAATCTATGACGTCTTTCCTTGAATCTGGGCTCTCTGACTGGTTTTGGCCAATAGGATACAGAAGAAATGGCTGGGCCCAGGCTTTTAGAAATTGGTCACTTCATTTTCTGTCTTTGAAACACTTGTTCCTTAGACCCCAGCCACCCTTGAAAAGATCCCTTAAGAGAAGTGAGCGGTAGCACCACGTTGCCAGCAGGGAGGAGGAGCTATCTTGGAAGGAGACTCCCCCCACGCCCCCCCTGCTGAGTCCCCCAACAGGCCAGTGTTGTATGGAGGAGAAACCCCTTCCCCACCAAACCCCACCCAAATTGCAGATCCAAGAGAATAATGAATGATGACTGTTTTGATTTGTTATGCAGTAATAGATAAGTAAAAGGCATAAAATGAAACAAATGCACTATAGTGTGGACTGGCTAAGGTGAAAGAATTTGGGGGGCAGATCTGGATTTGCATCCAGAGATTTGTTATAATCTTGGTAAAGCATTTAATTTCCTCAAGCTTCAGTGCCCCTAAAACTGCTGAATGTTGAGCATAATATTGGGTTGACCAAAAAGTTCGTTCGGGTTTTCCATAATATCTCACGGAATAATAACAATGGTAACTATCTTACAGGGCTAGCATGAGAAATAAATAAGCACCTAAGACAATGCCTGAAAGATAGGGAGAGCTTAAACATCCTAGGTCAGAATTTGCTAAAAGCCCTAGGCGATACAGAAAAGAAGAGGTATAAGGTTACAAGGGAATGAGAATTACTTGAATAACCACTCTTTTGTAAATTGTGGCATGAAATGGGTCATTGTTCCTAAATTATGCCACCTGTATAATCATGTAAGCTTTTAGCTAGAGGGGACTATGTAAAACAGTGTATTTTTTAAATGTTGGTTTAACACATAAATTTAGCCCAAATTATGAGGCGTTAAGTTAATAAGTTACATCTTTAAATAATAGAGCAGCCACACCTTATAACTTACTTTCAAAAAAGTTATCTGGAGAAAAAAAGCCTGTTTTGAAACCATACGTAGCAAGCAGATTTCAATAAAATGACATTCAAAGAGCATAAAAAGTTACCACTTTATCCTTTTTTTTTTAACATCTTTATTGGAGTATAACTGTTTTACCATAGTGTGTTAGTTTCTCCTTTACAACAAAGTGAATCAGTTATACATATACATATGTTCCCATATCTCTTCCCTCTTGCGTCATCCTCCCTCCCACCCTCCCTATCCCACCCCTCTCATGGTCACAAAGCACAGAGGTGATCTCCCTGTGCTATGCGGCAGCTTCCCACTAGCTATCTAATTTACATTTGGTAGTGCATATATGTCCCTGCCACTCTCTCACTTCATCACAGCTTACCCTTCCCCCTCCCCACGTCCTCAAGTCCATGCTCTAGTAGGTCTGTGTTTTATTCCCATCCTACCACTAATCTCTTCATGACATTTTTTTTCTTAGATTACATATATATGTGTTAGCATACGGTATTTGTTTTTCTCCTTCTGACTTACTTCACTCTGTATGACAGACTCCAGGTCTATCCACCTCATTACAAATAACTCAGTTTCATTTCTTTTTATGGCTGAGTAATATTCCATTGTATATATGTGCCACATCTTCTTTATCCATTCATCTGTTGATGGACACTTAGGTTGCTTCCATGCCGTGACTGTCTTTAAATAAAAACCATTATTTCTCCTACTGGTTCCTTGGCTGCTGCTTCTGTTGTACAGATCTTCCTCAACTTACCATGGGGTTACGTCCCAGTAAACCCATGGTAAGTTGAAAATATCATAAATTGAAAATGCATTTAATACACCTGACGTGTCAAACATCACTGCTTAGCTTCACCTACATTCAGTGCACTCAGAACACCTAGGTTAGCCTATAGTTGGGCAAAATCATCTAATGCAAGGACTATTTTTTAATAAAGTGCTGACCATCTCGTGTAATTTATTGACTACTGTACTGACAAGCAGAGTGCTTGTCTGGGTCCGTGGTGGTTGCATCTATCCGCTGTCTCCTGGTGTGGTCGCGTGGCTGGTGGGGAGCTGGGGCTTTGCCACCCAGCATCAGGAGGAAGTGTCTTTCCCCATACGGTGGGCCCGAGGAAAGCTCAAAATTCAAAAGTCGAAGTAGTTTCTACTGAATGCGTATTGCTTTCGCATTACTGTAAAGTTAAAAAATCCTAAGTTGATTTTCTTACTCGTGAAAAGTATATTCAGTCACTCGGTAATACTGATTTCCGTTCAAGAACGCTATAGTCGAGTTGGAGAGAAAAGATGAACACACAGGAGGAGAGGCAAAGAATTTCCCCCTGAAAACTGGTTGGTATAGCGTGCTCTAGGATCTCAGAGGGAAAAGAATCAACAGAGGGTAGTCCTGGAGGGCTTTACGGAGGAGGTGGGAATTGAGCTTGTTCTTAGCGGATGGTTAGTATTGGAGCAGCTGGAGAGAACAGAGAGAGAGGGAAGGCGTTGAAGATGTGGAACAAGACGGATAAAGCGTGGAGGTGAGCAGAGAGCTGCGTGCTTGTCCCAGCCAATCCTGATGAACTCAAGTGATTAGTTCAGAACCGCTCCCGTGGGGGTGTCATCTCCATCCTCAAGGACCCCAGGAGTGGAGGCAGAGGACAGGTGGCGAGGAACGAGCGCAGCCCTGGGCCACGGGGAAGGTTCACCCACTGCACCCGGATGCCGAGGGGGAGGGGCTCCGAGGAGGGAGGGATGCTCAGGCGGGGACAGCGCTGCACAGATGCAGGGAATGGGGGGCGGGGCTGGGGG
>NC_041220.1:81491728-81492829 GCF_002837175.3 Physeter macrocephalus | reverse complement strand
AGATTGCTTTTGCTATTTGGGGTCTTTTGTGTTTCCATACAAATTGTGAAATTTTTTTTTCTAGTTCTGTAAAAAATGCTAGTGGTAGTTTGATAGGGATTGCATTGAATCTGTAGATTGCTTTGGGTAGTAGAGTCATTTTCACAATGTTGATTCTTCCAATCCAAGAACATGGTATATTTCTCCACCTATTTGTATCATCTTTAATTTCTTTCATCAGTGTCTTATAGTTTTCTGTATACAGGTCTTTTGTCTCCTTAGGTAGGTTTATTCCTAGATATTTTATTCTTTTTGTTGCAATGGTAAATGGGAGTGTTTTCTTAATTTCACTCTCAGATTTTTCATCATTAGTGTATAAGAATGCCAGAGATTTCTGTGCATTAATTTTGTATCCTGCTACTTTACCAAATTCATTGATTAGCTCTAGTAGTTTTCTGGTAGCATTCTTAGGATTCTCTATGTACAGTATAATGTCATCTGCAAACAGTGACAGCTTTACTTCTTCTTTTCCTATTTGGATTCCTTTTATTTCTTTTTTTTCTCTGATTGCTGTGGCTAGAACTTCCAAAACTATGTTGAATAAGAGTGGTGAGAGTGGGCAACCTTGTCTTGTTCCTGATCTTAGTGGAAATGGTTTCGTTTTTCACCATTGAGAACAATGCTGGCTGTGGGTTTGTCATATACGTCCTTTATTATGTTGAGGAAAGTTCCCTCTATGCCTACTTTCTGTGGGGTTTTTATCATAAACGGGTGTTGAATTTTGTCAAAAGCTTTTTCTGCATCTATTGAGATGATCATATGGTTTTTCTCCTTCAGTTTGTTGATATGCTGTATCACGTTGATTGATTTGCATATATTGAAGAATCCTTGCATTCCTGGAATAAACCCCACTTGATCATGGTGTATGATCCTTTTAATGTGCTGTTGGATTCTGTTTGCTAGTATTTTGTTGAGGATTTTTGCATCTGTGTTCATCAGTGATATTGGCCTGTAGTTTTCTTTCTTTGTGATGTCTTTGTCTGGTTTTGGTATCAGGGTGATGGTGGCCTCGTAGAATGAATTTGGGAGTGTTCCTCCCTCTGCTATCTTTTGGAAGAGTTT
>NC_041220.1:81488366-81490835 GCF_002837175.3 Physeter macrocephalus | reverse complement strand
AGTGTTCCATGAGCACTTGAGAAGAATGTGTATTCTGTTGTTTTTGGATGGAATGTCCTATAAATATCAATTAAGTCCATCTTGTGTAATGTATCATTTAAAGCTTGTGTTTCCTTATTTATTTTCATTTTGGATGATCTGTCCATTGGTGAAAGTGGGGTGTTAAAGTCCCCTACTATGATTGTGTTACTGTCGATTTCCCCTTTTATGGCTGTTAGTATTTGCCTTATGTATTGAGGTGCTCCTATGTTGGGTGCATAAATATTTACAATTGTTATATCTTCTTCATGGATCGATCCCTTGATCATTATATAGTGTCCTTCTTTGTCTCTTGTTATAGTTTTTACTTTAAAGTCTATTTTGTCTGATATGAGAATTGCTACTCCAGCTTTCTTCTGATTTCCATTTGCATGGAATATCTTTTTCCATCCCCTCACTTTCAGTCTGTATGTGTCCCTAGGTCTGAAGTGGGTCTCTTGTAGACAGCATATATATGGGTCTTGTTTTTGTTTCCATTCAGCCAGTCTGTGTCTTTTGGTGGGAGCATTTAATCCATTTACATTTAAGGTAATTATCGATATGTATGGTTCTATTACCATTTACTGAATTGTTTCGGGTTGTTCTTGTAGGTCTTTTCCTTCTCTTGTGTTTCTTGCCTAGAGAAGTTCCTTTAGCATTTGTTGTAAAGCTGGTTTGGTGGTGCTGAACTCTCTCAGCTTTTGCTTGTCTGTAAAGGTTTTAATTTCTCCATCAAATCTGAATGAGATCCTTGCTGGGTAGAGTAATCTTGGTTGTAGGTTTTTTTCCTTCATCACTTTAAATATGTCCTGCCACTCCCTTCTGGCTTGGAGAGTTTCTGCTGAAAGATCCGATGTTAACCTTATGGGGATTCCTTTGTGTGTTATTTGTTGTTTTTCCCTTGCTGCTTTTAATATGTTTTCTTTGTATTTAATTTTTGACAGTTTGATTATTATGTGTCTTGGCGTGTTTCTCCTTGGGTTTATCCTGTATGGGACTCTCTGTGCTTCCTGGACTTGATTGACTATTTTCTTTCCTATATTAGGGAAGTTTTCAACTATAATCTCTTCAAATATTTTCTCAGTCCCTTTCTTTTTCTCTTCTTCTTCTGGGACCCCTATAATTCGAATGTTGGTGCGTTTAATGTTGTCCCAGAGGTCTCTGAGACTGTCGTCAGTTCTTTTCATTCTTTTTTCTTTTTTCTGCTCTGCAGTAGTTATTTCCACTATTTTATCTTCCAGGTCACTTATCTGTCCTTCTGCCTCAGTTATTCTGCTACTGAGCCCATCTAGAGTATTTTTCATTTCATTTATTGTGTTGCTCATCGTTGCTTGCTTCCTCTTTATTTCTTCTAGGTCCTTGTTAACTGTTTCTTGCAATTTGTCTATTCTATTTCCAAGATTTTGAATCATCTTTACTATCATTATTCTGATTTCTTTTTCAGGTAGACTGCCTATTTCCTCTTCATTTGTTAGGTCTGGTGTGATTTTATCTTGCTCCTTCATCTGCTGTGTGTTTTTCTGTCTTCTCATTTTGCTTATCTTACTGTGTTTGGGGTCTCCTTTTTGCAGGCTGCAGGTTCGTAGTTCCCGTTGTTTTTGGTGGCTGTCCCAGTGGCTAAGGTTGGTTCAGTGGGTTGAGTAGGTTTCCTGGTTGGGGGGACTAGTGCCTCTGTTCTGGTGGATGAGGGTGGATCTTGTCTTTCTGGTGGGCAGGTCCACGTCTGGTGGTGTGTTTGGGGATGTTGGTAGCCTTATTATGATTTTAGGCAGCCTCTCTGCTAATGGATGGGGCTGTAGACCTGTCTTGCTCTTTGTTCGGGATAGGGTGTCCAGCACTGTAGCTTGCTGGTCCTTGAGTGAAGCTGGGTCTTGGTGTTGAGATGGAGATCTCTGGGAGATTTTAGCCGTTTGATGTTGCGTGGAGCTGGGAGGTCTCTTTTGGACCCGTGTCCTGAGGTTGGTTCTCCCACCTCAGAGACACAGCCCTGACACCTGGCTGGAGCGCCAAGAGCCTTGAATCCACACAGCTCAAAATAAAAGGGAGAAAAAATAGAAAGGAAAGAGAAGGAAGGAAGGAGGGAGGGAGGGAAGAGCCTTGAATCCACACAGCTCAAAATAAAAGGGAGAAAAAATAGAAAGGAAAGAGAAGGAAGGAAGGAGGGAGGGAGGGAAGGAAGGAAGGAAGAAAGTAAGGGAGGAAGGAAGGAAGGAAGAAATGAAGGAAGAAAGCAAGAAAGGAAGGAAGGAAGGAGGAGAGGAAGAAAGGGAGGAAGGAAGGGAGGAAGGAAGGAAGAACTGGAGGAAGAACTGGAGGAAGGAAGGGAGGAAAGAAGGGAGGAAGGAAGGACGAAAGGAGGGAAGGAGGGAAGAAAGGAAGGAAGGAAGAAAGGGAGAAGACAAAATAAAGTAGGATAAAGTATAGTTATTAAAATAAAAAATAATTATTAAG
>NC_041220.1:81486293-81488296 GCF_002837175.3 Physeter macrocephalus | reverse complement strand
GGGCGTTTGCCCTTCGCTCAGACAGGACGGGGTTAAAGGAGCAGCTGATTCGGGGGCTCTGGCACAGGCCAGGGGGAGGGAGGGGCACGGATGCGGGGCCAGCCCGCGGCAGCAGAGGCCAGCATGACGCTGCACCGGCCCGAGGCGCGCCGCGCGTTCTCCCGGGGAAGCTGTCCCTGGATCCCGGGACCCCGGCAGTGGCGGGCTGCACAGGCTCCCGGGAGGGGCTGTGTGGAGAGTGACCTGTGCTCGCACACAGGCCTCTTGGTGGCGGCAGCAGCAACCCTAGCGTCCCACACCCGTCTCTGCTGTCCGCGCCGACAGCCGCGGCTCGTGCCCGTTTCTGGAGCTCCTTTACGCGGTGCCCTTAATCCCCTCTCCTCGCGCACCAGGAAGCAAAGAGGCAAGAAAAAGTCTCCTGTCTCTTCGGCAGCTCCAGACTTCAACCGGACTCCCTCCCGGCTAGCCGTGGCGCACTAGCCCCTTCAGGCTGTTTTCACTCTGCCAACTCCAGACCTTTCCCTGGGATCTGACTGAAGCCCGAGGCTCAGCTCTCAGCTCCCAGCCCCCGCCCGCCCTGGTGGGTGAGCAGACAAGCCTCTCAGGCTGGTGAGTGCTGGTCGGCACCGGTCCTCTGTGCGGGAATCTCTCCGCTTTGCCCTCCGCACCCCTGTTGCTGCGCTCTCCTCCGCGGCTCCGGAGCTTCCCCCTCCGCCACCCGCAGTCTCCGCCCACGAAGGGGTTTCTAGTGTGTGGAAACCTTTCCTCGTAAACAGCTCCCTCCCACTGGTGCAGGTCCCGTCCCTATTCTTTGTCTCTGTTTATTCTTTTTTCTTTTGCCCTACCCAGGTATGTGGGGAGTTTCTTGCCTTTTGGGAGGTCTGAGGTCTTCTGCCAGCGTTCGGTGGGTGTTCTATAGGAGAAGTTCCACGTGTAGATGTATTTCTGATGTATCTGTGAGGAGGAAGGTGATCTCCACGTCTTACTCTTCCGCCATCTTCTCCACTCTCCAGCACTTTATCCTTTTAATGTAAGATGTACTAAAATCTTATACTAAAAATCGTTTCTTTCACACGTAGAGTCCCTTTAATGTTGCTTTAAATCCACATGAAGGTTCATAGGTCATTTTTTTAAACTCCTGTTAATCTTTTAGGCCTTGATGCACAGTTTGCTTTGCCACAGATGTTCCAAAGAGCATGTTGTGGCCACATTTATGTGGGAAGGACCACTCTTGTTAAAAAAAATGAGCAGCCATCTTTATCTAGGAAGGATTTCAATACAAATCTCATGTATGATTGAAAACTGTCTCATTCCAAGTGGCTACTATGGCAGAATGCCCCAACCCTTATGTATGTTGATCATTCTTGTGTGCCTGTAAATGTTACTGTCAGCCTGCATTATATTGAGGAAATAACATAGGCATTCCTTTTGACGTTTGGGGTGGAGGAGAGAAGAGAGGAGGCATGAAGAGAAGGGAGGAGATGGAGCTCTTGGGTGAATCAGTGCATAAATAGAGCCAGGGGTAGATGGATGATAAGTTGAATCTGGAAAGGGTTAATTCATCTGTTCACTAATTCTGCCCTATAAATCTCAGAGTAGCATGGAATTGAGAGAGAAGGCCCTGGCATCTAAGAATTTTGAAACAAACAATTTTTGCTTTTGAACTTTGAGTTTGGTACTCCTTGGAAAGAGCTAGGTACTTCGGCAGTCTAGTCCCTCTTGGGGCAGGAGAGCCAGAATGCTGAGCGTCAGCTGGGCAGAGGAAAACCAGGAGCCTGCCATCCTGGATGTACCTTGTATGATTAGTTTTAAAAAAAGGAAATCGGGCTTCCCTGGTGGCGCAGTGGTTGAGAGTCCACCTGCCGACGCAGGGGACACGGGTTCGTGCCCCAGTCCAGGAAGATCCCACATGCCGTGGAGCGGCTGGGCCCGTGAGCCATGGCCGCTGAGCCTGCGCGTCTGGAGCCTGTGCTCCGCAATGGGAGAGGCCACAACAGTGAGAG
>NC_041220.1:81476802-81486237 GCF_002837175.3 Physeter macrocephalus | reverse complement strand
AAAAAAAAAAAAAAAAAAAAGGAAATCGAGGGCTTAGCCAAATGCTTTGGTACTTCTACCAAGATTTTTAAATATTTGAAACTCACTCTTTGGATTCAGTACTTATTTTCTAATCTTTTCTTTTTGTCGTTCCTTACCATTTTCCTTTTGGAAACTTACAATCTATCGCAACTGTGTCAAAAAGAAAAGAAAAGTTTCACTTTTGCTGATAATCGTGAATAGGGTCAGAGCAGACCCATGCTCTGCAGGCGGGCTCTAGTGGGTGTATAAGCGGGAGGGAGGGGTCCCTTTTTACACTCTGCTGACCTCAAAATGCGTAAGTAAGTTGCCTCTCTGCCAGCACCTGCTCATGGGGGCAGGGCAGTACAGGTTTCTAGGCCACGAGTTTCATTCGATACCACGGCATCCAAGAATCACAACGCTAGCATCCTAGATTCAGTACTGCCAAATGTTTACCTGTTGTGTGACCTGGGGCAGGTTCTAGAATGTCAATCTTCCTTTTCTGTCAGAAGAAAAAACATCTATATTGTATCAGTATATCTTACGGAGTTCTGAGGGAGTTCTGAGGACTAAATTCTAATGTCATATACACACAGTGAGCCCTACATAGAAACAAAGCGTTCTTTTTTTCTTAAAACTCTTCCAAATACATGAATCATACACTGACTCTAAGCCAATATTAAGTAATTAGGTTCCAGTAAAATAATTAATATTGAGTACTCACACAGAGTAGGTGCTCAAGAAAGACTTGTTGAATTCAAAGTCATCTTAAGAGAATTGAAAGTGGAGAGGAGGTGGGGGCAGTCTACCCACAGATCCAGCCTTCCCAGGCGTTCCTGCAGGACCAGCTCTAGTGCACAGAACCCATCCCCCTAAGTTCCAGTCCCTGTCGCCTCCCACCCTCACCTCCAGCAGAGCCAACCCTCTCTCTGGCAATATACCCAAACTCCTCATACCTGTATGGCTCCCCTGCTCTTCTGGGTGAGACTAGGTCCCTACAGGGATGGTTGTAGAGACCCTACTGTGCAGACCCCATCCCCCAGGCTAGAGCTTCCATGAAGCCACATTCTATGAATACAGCTCCTGATTTTTTGCTGTAGCCACCCAAGGGAGAGGAAAATTGGCAGAGAAGGGCGTCTTCCTCTCAGGAAAGCAGGGACTGAAGGATGATGAGGTGAGAAGAGATTTCTGCCATGAAACCAGACAACAGCAGTGCAGTTTTAAGCTCCCGTGCAATTCTCACAAAAACAATGAGAAATCAAATACTGCTAATGTTATGGTCTAGCTGCACTGTGACTTTGGGGACCAGTTAGGAACCTTGCCACTTTCTGTAACGTTATCTTTATGGCAAGTTTCATTTTGTGTTCCATTTAAATCATGCGCAGTCAGGCTTGCGTATCAGCCATTTAGAAGTTGGAGAGATTTGAGCGTTTTCTCTAGAGAACTTTCTCATTTTCTAATAGCCTTGTGTGTGCGTGTAGTATAATGTTTGTGTCCTAGAGGCGGCCTGTGGTTAGGAGGCATGAAATGGACTGAAACGTTTTGCCTTCTACTTTTGGTTTGGACAGTACCTCTGCTACCTTGGGCAGTTCTCCCTGGGACTCTTTTCCTCACCTGTAGAATGAGGTAGATGAAAAACAGGACTTCTGGGACCTCTTCCAGCTTCAGTATTACATCACTCCATTTCTTTGAAACTCCACAGCATTTCCATTTTGTTTTATTTGTTTTTAAGAAGAGGAAGCGTGGGCTCTAGCTCTGCCTCCTACCTTTGTGAACAATTACTCTATCGTTGGAAAAATGATGATAATATCCCCTGACCTCCATGACTCAGATGTTTGTCATGATAATGGATGGAGAAGCACTTCTGAAACTGCAGTGTACTGCAGAAGTGAACACTGTTGATTATTTGAATGTCGAAAGTACAGCAGAGGACAACCAAGTCAGTGAGAAACCTCACCAGGTTTTAGAAACCCTTCCCACCTGTTCAGTATTAAAACTGGAGAGTGTGAGTAGCATGAAATAAGCATAAACGTCCTCTTCTTCAGGCCTATAGATGAGACTTCTAGGTTGACAAACTTGTTGGGCCTTTGGGTGAGGTGGTTGAATATAAACTCCTGGATAGTAGGGGTTGCATCTCCACCCTGAATTGTGTGATGGGATTCATCATGTGTGTACGTCCAACACAGGATACGCACGGGGACTAGTGAGTAATCGAGCTTAAAGGTTCACAACCTGGAGCTGGAAACACTTGAGTTTGAGACCTTGCTCTGTGCCATTTTCTGACTCGGTGACCTTAAGCAAGTTATTTAAGCAAATTTACAATTAGAGAAATTTTCTCTAAAATTGAACATATCATAGGATTCTTGTGAGGCTTAAATAAGATAAAGCTTGTGAAATGCTTATCACCTGCCTGGCACATAATAAGTCTTCATTAAGTGTTAACTAGGTTTATTTTTATCATTGTTGTTATTTATTAGCTCCATTATCTCCTTACCTAGCAGATGCTGACAACTCAGCTAGTTAAAGAGGTGACATCAAGCCTGGCTCAACTAGCTGGCAGTCATTAAAAAAACAAAACAAAAAATTCATCTGCCAGTGGTATCTTTGTTGCCCACTCAATTAGAAGAGGGAAAGATATGTGACATGATGATACAGTTGGGAAACATTTATATTCTGTTTGTTTATATTAAGCCAGAATGTTTATTTCCAACTGTCAAGGTTGACATCTTAAGAGGCCATGGTTGTTACAAACATTTTAAAAAGTGCTTTTGTAGAATTATCGTCAGAAATAAGTTTATGAGCTAGGAGGATAGGCATGCCTTCTTGCTTTACAGTCAGACCCTGTTTTTAATCAGAAATTCACAACAGTCATTTTACAAATATTGAGGACATTCTACATGCAAGACATTGTTCTAAGCCCACATGATATAGAATTTAAATATGTTAAATAACTGTTTATTTAACATACACATCACCCCTACTGTCATGGATTTCATGTTCTCATGGAGGAATCATGTGAAAAAAGCAAATAAATGAAAATATCTTTAAAATATCTTTGTAAACTTTGTAAACTCCTTGGGATGACACATACCATGAAGAAAAATGAAGCAAGGTAAGGAGAAAGAGTAATGGGTAGAATTACTTTCCCATCAATGAGTGGTCAGAGAAGGTCTGCCTGATGAGATATTTGAACAGAGCCATGCACGGAAGGGAATAAGGGAGCCAGAGAGATAACATGGAGGACAAGCATTTCTGCCAAGAAGTGCATGCAAAGAAAAAGCAGTAAGTGCAAAGGTCCTGAGGCAGAGCATGCCTTAGGTGCCCAAGGAGCAACAAGGTCAGTGTGGTGGAGAACAGATGGAGATGGCAATTTTCACAAAATGTAACACCCCAGTATAGCAGGCACCAACCAACCAGAACAGATACTGTCTATCAGCAGCCAGTAAGCTGCACCTGTGTGTCTCCGCTGAGCATCAGCCTTGGTAGACAATGAGATCAGGGAACATATGGGGGCCAAGATCATGTGCAGCCAGCATGTTATCTAGACTTAGCTCCATAAACCAACTTTACCCACAAAAGATAAGGATTTTTCACTATTTATTTGGGTAGTATCCCATTCATTGATTCCATTTATTTTTAAAAGTGATTCTAAGAGAAGTTTCCAAAAGTATTTCCAACATTGTTGGAAAAGAGGGTGTGTCAATATTCACTTGGATGTATATGTAGGTTTGTTAAAAACGAACCTGATCAGTGTTTTGTTTTGTTTTACATTCAGCAGTTATTCAGTGTCCTAATGATGTAGAAGGGTGTGCAGCCTAACCTGCCTCTACTGGCTGCCTGGGTCCCAGGGAACTAGAATGGAAAGGGATGAGAGACATAATAATCAGATATTTAGAGGAAGCAGGTGGGAAAGGGCCCCAAACCTTGGAAATAATACCCATACAAGAGAGGAAAAAGCCATTTAAACATATGTGGCCTGGGTAGACAGGAAATCCTCTGTGAGGTGGCAGAGAGGATGGGGCCAGCCTTGGTCTCTGGGTGCTGGAAAGTTGCATTGGCTCTGCTTGGTGTAGCTCAAGGTGGATCCCTTAACCAAGGCTCCTAGGAAATCTTTTACAAATTCTTTTTATTTTATTTTTTTTAATGAGTTCAAAGTTTATTTCCACTGAATGGATGAGAAGGTTTTTTGGATCAAATGAGGAAAAAGAGTCAAATTTCTTGAACTTTAAAATATTAGGCTATAAGAAACATTAGAACAAAAAATTTAAACTTAAAAAATAGATTTTAGGGCTTCCCTGGTGGCGCAGTGGTTGAGAATCCGCCTGCCGATGCAGGGGACACAGGTTCACGCCCCGGTCTGGGAAGATCCCACATGCCGCGGAGCAGCTGGGCCCGTGAGCCATGGCCGCTGAGCCTGTGCATCCAGAGCCTGTGCTCCGCAACGGGAGAGGCCACAACAGTGAGAGGCCCATGTACCAGAAAAAAAAAAAAAAAAAAAAAAATTGATTTTATATCATCCTTGACTTTTTATCCATCCAGATACTGGAAAGTGTATTTGTTATACGTTTCTGAGTAACATAACGTTATTACTCGGTATTTATAAAATATCTTCATGTAGAACATATCTTATTTTTTATTTTTTATTTTTTTATTTTTTTAAATCTTTATTGGAGTTTAATTGCTTTACAATGGTGTGTTAGTTTCTGCTTTATAACAAAGTGCATCAGGTATACATATACATATATCACCATATCTCTTCCCTCTTGCATCTCCCTCCCTCCCATCCACCCTATCTCACCCCTCTAGGTGGGATAAGCACCTAGCTGATCTCCCTGTGTTATGCAGCTGCTTCCCAGTAGCTATCTATTTGACATTTGGTAGTGTATATATGTAAATGCCACTCTCTCACTTTGTCCCAGCATACACTTCCCCTTCCCCATGTCCTCAAGTCCATTCTCTAGAGGTGCGTCTTTATTCCTGTCCTGCTCCTAGATTCATCAGAACCTTTTTTTTTTAAGTTCCATATATATGTGTTAGCATATGGTATTTGTTTTTCTCTTTCTGACTTACTTCACTTTGTATGACAGACTCTAGGTCCATCCACCTCACTACAAATAACTCAGTTTCGTTCCTTTTTATGGCTGAGTAATATTCCATTGTATATATGTGCCACATCTTCTTTACCCATTCTTCTGTCGATGGACACTTAGATTGCTTCCATGTCCTAGCTATTGTAAATAGTGCTGCAGTGAACATTGTTGTACATGACTTTTGTTGAATTATGGTTTTCTCCAGGTATATTCCCAGTAGTGGGATTCCTGGGTCGTATGGTAGTTCTATATTTAGTTTTTTAAGGAACCTCCGTACTGTTCTCCATAGTGGCTGTATCAATTTTCATTCCCATCAACAGTGCACGAGGGTGCCTTTTTCTCCACACCCTCTCCAGCATTTATTGTTTGTAGATGTTTTGATGATGACCCTTCTAACTGGTGTGAGGTGATACCTCATTGTGGTTTTGATTTGTATTTCTCTAATGCTTAGTGATGTTGAGCATCCTTTCATGTGTTTGTTGGCAATCTGTATATCTTCTTTGGAGAAATGTCTACTTAGGTCTTCTGCCCATTTTTGGATTGGGTTGTTTGTTTTTTTGATATTGAGCTGCATGAGCTGCTTGTATATTTTGAAGATTAATCCTTTGTCAGTTGCTTCATTTGAAAATAGTTTCTCCCATTCTGAGGGCTGGCTTTTCATCTTGTTTATGGTTTCCTTTGCTGTGCAAAAGCTTTGAAGTTTCATTAGGTCCCATTTGTTTATTTTTGTTTTTATTTCCATTTCTCTAGGAGGTGGGTCAAAAAGATCTTGCTGTGATTTATGTCATAGAGTGTTCTGCCTATATTTTCCTCTAAGGGTTTTATAGTGACTGGCCTTACATTTAAATCTTTAATCCATGGAGTTTATTTTTGTGTATGGTGTTATGGAGTGTTCTAATTTCATTCTTCTACATGTAGCTGTCCAGTTTTCCCAGCACCACTTATTGAAGAGGCTGCCTCCTCCATTGTATGTTCTTGCCTCCTTTATCAAAGAGAAGGTGACCATATGTGCGTGGGTTTTTCTCTGGGCTTTCTATCCTGTTCCATTGATCTGTATTTCTGTTTTTGTGCCTGTACCATACTGTCTTGATTACCGTAGCTTAGTAGTATAGTCCGAAGTCAGGGCACCTGATTCCTCCAGCTCCGTTTTTCTTTCTCAAGATTGCTTTGGCTATTCGGGGTCGTTTGTGTTTCCATACAAATTGTGAAATTTTTTTTTCTAGTTCTGTAAAAAATGCTAGTGGTAGTTTGATAGGGATTGCATTGAATCTGTAGATTGCTTTGGGTAGTAGAGTCATTTTCACAATGTTGATTCTTCCAATCCAAGAACATGGTATATTTCTCCACCTATTTGTATCATCTTTAATTTCTTTCATCAGTGTCTTATAGTTTTCTGCATACAAGTCTTTTGTCTCCTTAGGTAGGTTTATTCCTAGATATTTTATTCTTTTTGTTGCCGTGGTAAATGGGAGTGTTTTCTTAATTTCACTCTCAGATTTTTCATCATTAGTGTATAAGAATGCCAGAGATTTCTGTGCATTAATTTTGTATCCTGCTACTTTACCAAATTCATTGATTAGCTCTAGTGGTTTTCTGGTAGCATCCTTAGGATTCTCTATGTATAATATCATGTCATCTGCAAATAGTGACAGCTTTACTTCTTCTTTTCCTATTTGGATTCCTTTTATTTGTTTTTTTTTTTTTTCTCTGATTGCTGTGGCTAGAACTTCCAAAACTATGTTGAATAAGAGTGGTGAGAGTGGGCAACCTTGTCTTGTTCCTGATCTTAGTGGAAATGGTTTCAGTTCTTCACCATTGAGAACTTTGTTGGCTGTGGGTTTGTCATATATGGCCTTTATTATGTTGAGGAAAGTTCCCTCTATGCCTACTTTCTGCAGGGTTTTTATCATAAATGGGTGTTGAATTTTGTCAAAAGCTTTCTCTGCATCTATTGAGATGATCATATGGTTTTTCTCCTTCAGTTTGTTGCTATGGTGTATCACGTTGTTTGATTTGTGTATATTGAAGAATCCTTGCATTCCTGGGATAAACCCCACTTGATCATGGTGTATGATCCTTTTAATGTGCTGTTGGATTCTGTTTGCTAGTATTTTGTTGAGGATTTTTGCATCTATGTTCATCAGTGATATTGGCCTGTAGTTTTCTTTCTTTGTGACGTCTTTGTCTGGTTTTGGTATCAGGGTGATGGTGGCCTCATAGAATGAGTTTGGGAGTGTTCTTCCCTCTGCTATCTTTTGGAAGAGTTTGAGAAGGATAGGTGTTAGCTCTTCTCTAAATGTTTGATAGAATTCGCCTGTGAAGCCATCTGGTCCTGGGCTTTTGTTTGTTGGAAGATTTTTAATCACAGTTTCAATTTCAGTGCTTGTGATTGATCTGTTCATATTTTCTATTTCTTCCTCGTTCAGTCTCAGAAGGTATGTGCGTTTCTAAGAATTTGGCCATTTTTTTCAGGTTGTCCATTTTATTGGTATATAGTTGTTTGTAGTAATCTCTCATGATCCTCTGTATTTCTGCAGTGTCAATTTTTACTTCTCCTTTTTTCATTTCTAATTTTGTTGATTTGAGCCTTTTCCCTTTTTTTCTTGATGAGTCTAATGGTTCATCAATTTTGTTTATCTTCTCAAAGAACCGGCTTTTGGTTTTATTGATCTTTGCTGTTGTGTCCTTGATTTCTTTTTCATTTATTTCTGATTTGATTTTTATGATTTCTTTCCTTCTGCTAACTTTGGATTGTTTTTGTTCTTCTTCTCTAATTGCTTTAGTTGTAAGGTTAGGTTGTTTGAGATTTTTCTTGTTTCTTGTGGTAGGATTGTATTACTATAAACTGCCCTCTTAGAACTGCTTTTGCTTCATCCCATAGGTTTTAGTTAATTTTGTTTTCATTGTCATTTGTTTCTAGGTATTTTTAAAATTTCCTCTTTGATTTCTTCAGAGATCTCTTGGTTATTTAATAGTGTATTGTTTAGTCTCCATGTGTTTGTATTTTTTACATATTTTTTCCTCTAATTGATATCTAGTCTCATAGCATTGTGGTTGGAAAAGATACTTGATATTATTTTAATTTTCTTAAATTTACCAGGGCTTGATTTGTGACCCAAGATATGATCTGTCCTGGAGAATGTTCCATGAGCACTTGAGAAGTGTATTCTCTTGTTTTTGGATGGAATGTCCTATAAATAATCAATTAAATCCATCTTGTTTAATGTATCATTTAAAGCTTGTGTTTCTGTATTCATTTTCATTTTGGGTGATCTGTCCATTGATGAAAGGCGGGTGTTAAAGTCCCCAACTATGATTGTGTCACTGTCGATTTCCCTTTTTATGGTTGTTAACATTTACTTTATGTATTGTGGTGCTCCTATGTTGGGTGCATAAATATTTACAATTGTTATATCTTCTTCCTGGATAGATCCCTTGATCATTATGTAGTGTCCTTCTTTTTCTCTTGTAATAGTCTTTATTTTAATGTCTATTTTGTCTGATAGAAGAATTGCTACTCCAGCTTGCTTTTGATTTCTATTTGCATGGAATACCTTTTTCTCTGTTCCTTTAGCATTTGTTGTAAAGCTGGTGTTGTGGTGCTGAATTCTCTTAGCTTTTGCTAGTCTGTAAAGGTTTTAATTTTTACATCGAACCTGAATGAGATCCTTGCTGGGTAGAGTAATCTTGGTTGTAGGTGTTTCCCTTTCATCACTTTAAATATGTCCTGCCACTCCCTTCTACTTTGCAGAGTTTCTGCTGAAGGATCAGCTGTTAACTTTATGGGGATTCCCTTGTATATTATTTGTTGCTTTTCCTTTGCTGCTTTAAATATGTTTTCTTTGTATTTAATTTTTGATAGTTTGATTAATATGTGTCTTGGCGTGTTTCTCCTTGGGTTTATCCTGTATGGGACATTCTGTGCTTCCTGGACTTGATTTACTATTTCCTTTCCCATATTAGGTAAGTTTTCAACTATAATCTCTTCAAATATTTTCTCAGTCCCTTTCTTTTTCTCGTCTTCTTCTGGGACCCCTATAATTCGAATGTTGGTGCATTTAATGTTGTCCCAGTGGTATGTGAGAGTGTCCTCAATTCTTTTCATTCTTTTTTCTTTATTCTGCTCTACAGTAGTTATTTCCACTATTTTATCTTCCAGGTCACTTATCCACTTTTCTGCCTCAGTTATTCTGCTATTGATCCCTTCTAGAGAATTTTTAATTTCGTTTATTGTGTTGTTCATCGTTTGTTTGCTCTTTAGTTCTTCAAGGTCCTTGTTAAACGTTTCTTATATTTTTCCATTCTGTTTCCAAGATTTTGGATCATCTTTACTATCATTACTCTG
>NC_041220.1:81464866-81476731 GCF_002837175.3 Physeter macrocephalus | reverse complement strand
TGTTTGGGGTCTCCTTTTGCAGACTGCTTGTTCGTAGTTCCTGTTGTTTTTGGTGTCTGCCCCCAGTGGCTAAGGTTTTTTCAGTAGGTTGTGTAGGCTTCCTGGTATCTTCTGCCTCAGTTATTCTGCTCTTGATTCCTTCTAGAGAATTTTTAATTTCAGTTATTGCATTGTTCATCATTGTTTTTTTGCTCTTTAGTTCTTCTAGGTCCTCGTTAAACGTTTCCTGTATTTTCTCCATTCTATTTCCAAGATTTTGGATCATCTTTACTATCATTACTCTGAATTCTTTTTCAGGTAGACTGCCTATTTCCTCTTCATTTGTTTCGTCTGGTGGGTTTTTACCTTGCTCCTTCATCTGCTGCGTGTTTCTCTGTCTTCTCATTTTGCTTAACTTACTGTGTTTGGGGTCTCCTTTTGCAGACTGCTTGTTCGTAGTTCCTGTTGTTTTTGGTGTCTGCCCCCAGTGGCTAAGGTTTTTTCAGTAGGTTGTGTAGGCTTCCTGGTAGAGGGGACTAGTGCCTGTGTTCTGTTGGATGAGGCTGGATCTTGTCTTTCTGGTGGGCATGACCGCGTCCAGTGGCGTGTTTTGGGATGTCTGTGACCTTATGTTTTTAGGCAACCTCTCTGCTAATTGGTGGTGTAGTGTTCCTGTCTTGCTAGTTGTTTGGCATAGGGCTTCCAGCGCTGTAGCTTGCTGGTCGTTGAGTGGAGCTGGGTCTTAGTGTTGAGATGGAGATCTCTGGCAGAGGTCTCGCCGATTGATTTTATGTGGGGCCAGGAGGTCTCTGGTGGACCAGTGTCCTGAACTTGGCTCTCCCACCTCAGAGGCTCAGGCCTGACACCTGGCTGGAGCGCCATGACCCTATCAGCCACACGGCTCTCTAAAGAGAGCAGTGTGTGTGGTGAGTCTGGCCTCCAGCCAGTGGGTCCGACGGTGACACACTCCCGCCTCTGCTCCTGTTAAAAATTCTTTAAGAGGGAAAACTAAGGCAGCAATTCTGAAGCCCATTATAAAGTTGATGGGGCAAGGACCACCAGCACTATCGTGTCTGCATCGGTGAGGGCAGTAGCAGCAGCAATGAGATTGATGGTGATCAGTAGCGGAAGCTTACGTAAATTCACCTGGGGCACCTTACAGCCCAGCAGCAGCTGTGATATGCCCGCTGTCATGGACAGTGGGAATGCATGGTACGGGTTTCACAGCTGCTAAGATCCCAGGGCACTGTATATGTAATAAAACCTATAATTGCAGTAGCAAAATGTAATGGCACACAAGGAGAACGTGTAAGCCTCGTGTTTCATAGCAGATCCCCAAAGTAATCAAGAGTTTCATACTGGCTATTTTTCATTCATGCATGTGTCCGTTCACTCACAGGACCAGTAAGTGTATGGTTAGAGCTGTCCACTGCTTCCCCTCCCCCAGTCTGGTTTGGAAGCTGAGAGAGCATGGGTTACACAAGCTTTCAAGATGTTAACAATCACAAAGGATTGTGTGGCTTTTGGCTCTAGAATCTGAAAGTGTCAGGTGTATCTGGATTTCACTACTTCATAGCAGTGTGTCTTCTTTCTGTGAGCCTTTTAAATGGGGCTAGTAATAGGACTTGTAAGCTTCCTATGAGAATTACTGGGATAATATATGAAAAGCTCTTAGCTCTGTGCCTGGCATAATAGACACATTAAAGCTAGTTCTGATGATTCAAAATGGGAATCGAATTATAGACTGGGGAGTGTGGGGGAAGAGGAGGAGAATGAAGAGGAGGAAGAGGAGGAGAAAAGAGAAGGAAGAAGGTTGAGCAGAGGGAGAGGAAAGGAGTTAGGGAGGAGAACATGCAGGGAAAAAAATAGCCGAGAAAAAAAAATCAAACAAAGGTCCCAAGCTATGTGAAGACAAAATATTCAAGCTCCCTATAAATTTTAAGAGAGTCAGAAATTATTTAAGAACCAGAGACTGATAGACTGGAAGGGGCCCTAATGATGTTTTTTTAAAGGAGAAGAATTTTTTTTTTTTACATGAAGAAGAAATGATTTTAACAGGGTTTTAGATGGTCATTGGAATCAAATGATTGCTTTTTTTCCTGACTGTTTGCTGAGTTCCTGTAAACAGTGAGATGAGTAATACTTTCTGAGCATCCCTGAAACAAGATAGTAATTAAAGAGAATGCTAGAGTTGTATCTGATGGTTATTAAGATGGAGATTCCAGAGTACAGTTAATAGCCATTCCATTCATTTCAGATTGAACTAACCAAGCCATTCCAAACCAAAGGAGATTTTGGACTCAAACTCCTTCAATCTATCTGTCTGCTTCCAATTCTAAGAGGTAACTGTCAGCTTAAAATTCAGTGCCTGGCCGAATTCAGATGTGATAAGTGATTATTTTTACCAGTCCCTTCCTATATAATAGGAGGACATGGAGAATTTGAGTGGTTTGCTGAAAGTTACATAGCTGGCATAAACCCCATCTGTCAATAGCATTTCAGAAGATCTTGCTTTATTCTGGATGTGATTTGTGTAGTTTCTCCCCCTTAGGTAAAATGATGTTTTTCTATCCCACCTCATCCTGGAGTTGTTTTATCATTTTGGTTTTTTACAACTTGCTGACCTTTTTCCTAAATAGGTCATTTGGTTGTACAACCAGTAAACTTTGTGTTCTGGAGATTTTGCCCAAGGAGGTTGAATATATTTATATCTGAATGTGTCCATATATTTCAATATGTATTTGAAAGCTGCTAAGGTTATATAGCACTATGAAATTTCCTGCTCCACAAAATAAAATGAAAACAAATGCCCTTATCCTGTAGCAAGACATTTTCAAAAGTTCAAAACATGTAAAAATGAGGCTTTATTCCGTAAGAAGTAAAATCAGAAATAAATACAGAATCTCACCGTTTTTCATTAATGCCATTATATTCTGTGTACATATGTAAGTAATTTCCCATTTAAGTTCTATAAAAGACTGATCATGTTTAGATGTATGTAATATGTTTCTAAACATTTTAGCCACTTAATATTTTCTAATCAAAATGACATCTTCAAGATAAAACTAAAATTTAGAACATTTGTTTTTAGAATAACTTTTCTACCATAACAGCTATACTATCAAAACACACTGAAGGTGTTTACTGCAAAATCTATAGGGTAGAATGAACCTCAGAATAGGTCTGCCAGCCATGAAGTACTTAAATTAACGCAAATTTCAGCAATATTAAAAACAGATCAAAACATTCTATCAAGCCCAAGTCCAGACCATTCCATGACTTGATTACAAACTTTTCTACCCCTCCAAAACAAGGGGGAGACAGAAGAAAAAGGTCTGTTTCATGGTAGTGACAATACTGAATAATTAAAAAGGGAGGTTGGATAAGACCTCAAGATCCAGATATAAAATGATTACAGCTGCCCTTTAAACAACGCAGGTTTGAACTGTGCGGGTCCACTTACACATGGATACTTTTCGGTAGTAAAAACTACAGTACTGGGCAGTCTATGGTTGGTTAAGTCTGTGGATGTGGAGGACCTACAGACATGAAGGAGACAGACTGTTATACATGGATTAAACCCCCATGTTGCTCAAGGGACAAGAGTACTTCCAAGAGGGTGACCTGTGGGAAATTACACGAACAAGTAAGATGTAATTGAGCCTACTCTGCACAGTCTCTGTAAAGTCACACAGAAGTTTGAGACATGGGATCTACACCCATGAACTTGCAAAATAGCTACTGGTATTGACATCTGAAACGTTAGGAAGCATCTAACAAATGTAAAACATTTGTATTAATTTCATATTGCTTCCATAACATGTTATCACAAATTTAGTGGCTTAATACAACACAAATTGACTGCCTTATAGTCCTAGAGGTCAGAAGTCTGAATTAGTTTCACTGGGCTGAAGTCAAGGCATAGACAGGCTTGCATTCTTTCTGGAGGTTCTAGGGGAGAATCTGTTTCCTTGCTTTTTCCAGCTTCTAGAGTCTGCCTGTACTTCTTGGGTCATGGCCCCCTCTGCATCTTCAAAGCCAGTAGTGTAGCATTGTCCACATCTCTCTCTATGACCTCTGTTTCCATTGTCATGTCTCCTCTGATTCAGCTTTCATAGTTACATTTCCTTCTCTCCCTCTGACCTCCCACTCTGGTTTTAGTGTGTTTTTTGAAAACAGATTTGCGTGTTTACCTTGTACCAGGAATTATTATTATTATTACAATATAAGTAAAATAATAACTGATAACAATTACAATAATTAATGATAAGTGGGCTCTGCCCCCAAGGGCTTCATGTCTGATAAAGGGAGAGAAACACAAAAATAGAAAATAATAATTGGATGTAATGAGAATAGTGAAAGCTGCTTGACCCTAGTGTTATGGGACCACCACATGCCTGACTCCAGTCCTGATTCCTCAACCATTGTCTACTCTTCTTAATCTGCTTCTCCCTTACCTGCTCCTGTGACCTGTCTTATTTCCAATAGGAGCCCTCTGTGCAAAGAAGATAGCTTTGTAGTCAGAAATTCATCAACCCAGAAGCATCTACACTACCCCTTACCACCTGTGGGATAAAGTCTTATCTCCAAGAGCCTGATTTGCCAAGCCTTCGATAATTTGGCATTATCCTACCAGCCAGCTAATTTCTTTCTGTACCCTACCCTCACCATATCCCCTCAAATGTAGCCTTTGTGTTTTAGTGTTAGGGTCGACCTCCTAGGGGAATCATTTAATACCAATGTTTTAAAAAATCATATAGATCCCATTATTGCTTCACCTTATCTAATGTCTATGCCTTGTTTCCCAATTCATTGTCAACTATTTAAGGACTAGGACTCTGTTACAGTCATCTATCAGTTATGAGCACCTTGGACAGTGCCTTGCCAGACAGGCGCCTAGTGAATGAATGTGCAGTATTACAATACATAGTTTGACTGTTGATAAGACAATTACAAATGTAGATTGCCATATGGTCCTTTTATACAGTAAGATCACTCACCGGCATTAGTGATGTCCTGTAATTATTAAGAGCTTTTAAAAGGCTATTTAATAATACTTAGGGGTAAAAGCAGACCATTGGCATGAGAAGTGAGTTTTTAAGAAAATTATTCTGGCAGCCATATGCATGAGGGGTTGAAGAGGTGAGGGAAACTGGAGGCAGGTAGACAAGCCATAAGGCAGATGCAGTAAATCAAGCATAAGAGGTGAGTGAGTATCTGGAAGGAGTTTCCCAAACACCTAGCATAGCCTATTAACATCCATTATTTAAATGTTGCTAAAGCTTATTTGACAAATGGAAATAAGTTATCAGGCTTTATTCCATTAATTGATCAAACAAGGTCCATTTTTAGGCAAGTAAGATCAGAGTGAATTCCAAGCAGTGATTTTTAAGCCTAATCTTCAAAGAATTCCTTTGACATTGTGAGATTTATTGGTATTACATCGATGTGTACATTGATGGTTTTATAGGAATTAAATAGCCTGCATCTTTCGCTAGAAAAAAGAAGACATACTTGTATTACAATCACAAATAAGGTTTTTAGAATAAAAATTGAACATATTGTTAGTGGGAATGCCAGTCATAATTTGATTTGATTCAAGACAGCCACTGCTTGTCTCTTCTCGTGCTGCTGTCAATGATTTGTTGTACTTGTTTATTAGGGAGAATATGAGCTGTGCAAAATTGATGTCTAGAATATTAAAGTAAAAAGTGGAAGGTTTGTCCAGTCTTCTGAACAATGATCTTTCATGAAGTACAATTTGTATATAATGAAACACACATATCTTAAGTGTACAATTTGAATTTTGGCAATGGATTCACTTGTGCATCCACACCATAACAGAGCTATAGAACACTTCCATCACCCCCAAAACTACCCATGTGCTCCCACCTGTCAGTCTCCACCCTACATAAGCATCATTCTTCTGATTTCCATCACCATAGGTTAGTTTTATTTTTGAATTTTATTCCAGTGTAATCATACAGTAGGTACTTGATCTGGATCCTGTCACTCAGCATAAGGTTTTGGAGATTCGTCATTGTTGGGTTTGTATCAGTAGTTCATTCTTTTTTTTTTTTTTTTATTGTTGAGTCCTATTCTGTTTTGTAAACATACAACTTGTTTGTACCTTATCCTTTTGATGGACATTGAGGTCGTGTCCAGTTTTTGCTCTTAAGAATTAAGCTGCTAAGCAAGTTTTTAAGAGTGTTTCTATATTTTTTCATCGTTGATTAAATACCTAGGAGTAGAATTGCTGACTCAAAGGCTGGCTGGATGCTTAACCTTATAAACTGTCAGTTTCTGAAAATAGTTGTGCCATTTTACACTCTCATCAGCAATAGATGAGCAATTAATATGCTTTACATAATTTGGTGTTGTCAGTCTTCTGTTGCATGTGAAGTAGTACCTCACTATGGCTTTAACTTGCATCTTTCTCAGTAAAATTGATATTGAGCATCTTTTCATGTGCTTATTGGATGTTCGTATATCTTTTTTGTGAGATGTATTTCAGGTTTTTAACTGATTTTTCGTTGGGTTGTTTGTCTTTTATTATTGATTGGTAGAATTATATATTCTGGATACAAGTCTTCTGTCAAATATACATACTACAAATATTTGTTCACAGTCTGTAACATGCCCGTTTTATTTCCTAAACTGTCTTTTGATGAGCAGAAGTTTTCAATTTTGGTGAAGTCTACTTTATCAATTTTTTTAATATTTAGTGCTTTTTGTGTCCAAAGAAATCTTTTCCTTTTCCAAGATAGCAATTATTCTCTCGTGTTTTCTTCGCGAAACGATGTAATTTTAGCATTTAAGTTTAGGTCTCTGCTGCAGTTTGAGTTGATTTTTATATATGGTATGAGACGGGTTGGGATTCATTTTTCTACGCGTTATCCGGTTGACCTTGTGCCATTTGTTTACAAGACTTTCTTTTCTCGCGTTGAATTGCTTTGACAACCTTGTTGAAAATCAGTTAACCATATACATGGATCCATCTTTGGACTGTGTTCTGTTTTATTGGTTACTTTGTCAATCCCTACTCTATTACCACACTGCTCTGATTACTGTAGCTGTACAGTAAGCCTGGAAATCGGGTAGTTTATGTCCTTCAACTATGTTTTTCTTTTGCAAGATTCCTTTGGCTATTTCAGATCTTTCTAATTTCCATGTAAATATTAAAATCAGTCCATTGCTATAAAACAGTCTTCTGGGATTTTGGTTGGGAGTCCATGGAATCTGTAGATGAATTTGGAGATAATTTGACATCCTAACAATATTGAGTCTTCCAGCCCATGAACATGGATATCTCAACAATGTATAGTAGATTTCAGTGAAGAGGTCTTCCACATCTTTTGTTAAATTATTTCCTAAGTATTTTAAACTTTGTATGCCATTTTAACTGGAATTATTTTATATAATTTTCTAAGTCTTTGCTGCTAGTATATAGATATACAGTTGTTATTTTCTATTGACTTTATGCTCTGTGATTTTACTAAGTTCACTTGTGAGTTCAAATAATTCTTTTGTAAATCCCTTAGCATTTTCTAGATAGACAATCATGTCTTTTGGAAATAAAAGTTACATTTCTGCCTTTAGGTCATTACATTTTATTTCTATTTCTTACCTTATTGTACAAGCTTATTATACTCCAGAATAAGTTGTCGAACAAAGGTGATAAGAGGAGATATTTTCCTTGTTCCTGATCTTAGGGAAAAACTGAATATTCCCAATCTTAGGGAGAAAATATTCAATATTTCACTATTAGATATTAGCTGTAGGTTTTTTTTGTGGTTGCCTTTTATCAGATTGAGAATGTTCGAATCTGTTCCTGATTTTCTGAGGACTTTTATTATGACTACGTTTGAATTTCATCAAAAGTTTTTTCTGCATCATTTGTGAAATAATCATAAGGGGATTTTTCTCCTTAATTCTGTTATTGTGGTGAATTATATTGTTTATTTTCAAATGTTAAACCAATCTTTACTTCCTGGGATAAACCTAACTTGCTTGTATTGTATTACCTTTTCATATATTGCTGAATTTGATTTGCTAATATTTTAAGGACCTTTATTCTGTACTCATGAAGGTTATTGATCTGTAGTTTTCTTTTAATGTATTTGTCTGATTTGAATAACAGTACTACTGGCCTCATAAAATTAGTTGAGAATTGTTCCCATCACCTCTATTTTTAAAAATCGTTTGTGTAAGATTGATAATCTTCTTCACTAAATGGTTGACAGAGTATACCATTGAAGCCATGTGGGCCAGTGTTTCCTTTGAAGGAACATTTTATAATTCAATTTTCTTTAATAGATACAGGACAATTAAGAGTTTCTATTTTATCTATTTTATCTTACATCAGCTCTAGTAGATTGAGGTTTTCAAGGAATTTGTGTATTTCATTGAAGTTTTTAAATTTATTAGCATAAAATTGTGCATAATATTCTGTTATTTTATTGACATCTGTATGATGCCTAGTGGTATCCCCTCTGTTCCTGAAACTGATAATTTGAGTCTTCTCCCTTTTTTGCTTAATCAATTTTGCTAACATTAATCATCTTAGATAGCCATCTTTTAACTATGTTAATTTCCTTTGCTTGCTTTCTTTTTCATTGCTTTCTGCTGTTATTTCCTACACTCTACTTATTTGGGATCAATTTACACCTTTCCTATTTTCTTACAGTGAAACTTAAATTATTGATTTTAAACCACTCTTGTGATACAAGCATTTATGGCATAGCATATGGTCTGTCCTGGAGCATGCTCCATGTAAGCTTAAAGAAGTGTGTATTCTGCATACATTGGGGAAAGTGTTCTATAAATGTCAGTTAGATTGAGTTGGTTGATAATGTTTTATATCATTGCTGCTGTTCTGCCCAATTGTTCTATCAATTATTGAAATCTCCAAATAATATCTATTTTTCCTTTTAATTGTATCTGTTTTTGCTCTGTTGTTAGGTACACATATTTATCATTGTTAAATTCCTCTGATGTTTTGACCCTGTTATTACTTAAAACATCTGTCTTCACTAATAGTTCTTGACCTGGAGTCTATTTTGCCTGATGTTAATGTAGCCTCTCCAGCTCTCTCGTGCTTAGTGTTTGAGTTCATATCTGTTTTCATGCTTTCACATTCAATTCAGTTGCGTCCTTGAATCTAGAGTGTGTCTCTTATAGAGAGCATGTAGTTGGATCTTTTTGAAATCAAGTCTGACAACTGCTATCTTTTGACTAGTTTTTAACCATTCATATATAATATAATAGTAATATAGTTGGATTTAATATATTTCAGATTTCCCATTTCACTGTTTTTCTGTGTGCCTTTTTTGTCTGTTTCTCTGTTCCTCCTTGACTGCTTTTTGTCATATTCTTAGTATACCATTTTAATTCCTCTGTTGATTTTTAAACTATATTTTTATTGAAATATAATTAACATATAACACTATGTTAGTTTCATGCATGCAACACAACAATTCAATATTTGTATATACTGTGAAAGATCACCATAATAAATCTAGTTAACATCGGTCGCCATACATAGTTACAAATTTTTTCTTGTGATGAGAACTTGTAAGATTTATTCTCTTACCAACTTTCAAATATACAATGCAGTATTATTAGCTATAGTCACCATGCTGTACATTACATCCCTATGACTTGTTTTTTTTTTGTTTGTTTGGTTTTTTGGTGGTGGAATTTTTTTTTCTTCACACACACACACACACTGTATTTTATTTTTACAAGAGATAAATAAACTGACAACAAGCATTGTAAATGGATGACCGCAACAAAAGCAACAATGATTGCAATTACCAAACATGAAACACACTTGTACTATTATATAACATTGACATTCAGTCCAGTAGTCCTCCACTGTAACAGCTCCTTTACTTTGCAGTGAAAATTGATTTGTATATTTTTTGCCTCTGAGTCCTTCTGGGATTTTTTTTTATTCAAACAGAAAGTCACAAAAATTATAATCATCCTCATCAGTTCACTCAGTCCCATGTAATTAATTTTTTTATCTTGATCTTTTATTAGCACTTTTATGAATTCATCAGTTTTCCATTAGAGTTCTGAAAATGCTTATTCATTCAGTTCAGCAGTATAGTCAGTTACCAGAAACCTGTCAGAGTCTTTTCCATGAATTCCTTGAAGATGAAACCCTTTTATAGGAACATTTTGCAAAAACATCAGAGTACACCCAGAACTGTTTGTAAATGACAAAAGACTTAAAAATGAACATGGTTAAAGATTTGATGAGAGTTCATAATAATGCAATTGACAAGGAAATTTAGTTATTTCTGAGATATACATTTTAAAGTAATAACTAGAATTATGACTGATAACATTATACCAGGACATATAAGATTTTTAGAAATTTCATGTAATGTCTGAAACATTTATATTAACATATTTCCATACAAATAACCCAAAGAAAGTTTAGTATTAGTTGTTTTTGTTTGTTTGTTTGTTTATACTGCAGGTTCTTGTTAGTCATCAATTTTATACACATCAGTGTATACATGTATGACTTGTTTTATAATTGGAAATTTATACCTTTTAATCACCTTCACCCATAATGTCCACCCTAAACTATATTTTAAAATTATTTTCCTAGTAGTTGATTTAGGGATTATAACATTTTTCACAGTCTCCTTCACATTAACACTAACTTAATTCAGTAAAATACAGAAATTTGTTTCAAAATTACTCCTTTCCCTCCCCCATGTTAATATTGTCATATATAGTTATAGCTATATAAGTAATAAGCCCAATAAAATAGTCCTGTGCTGTCTCATTTCCCATCTAAGTTCTTTAAAAGACACAAGTTACATAAAGCAATAATCATATTTCTATAGAGTATTTTATATTTACCATTTCTAGTGCTTTTCATTTTACCCACTGGATTCAAGTCATTGTCTAGAGTTCAGTCCCTTTTAGCCTGATGGGCTCTTCAGTATTTTTATAAAGCCAAGACTACTAGCAACAAATTCTCTGTCTTTATTTATGAATTTGACTTTCAGTTTCGAGGGATAGCTTTTCTGCATATAGAATTCTTGGCTTATAGGGTTTTTAAAAATTCCTTTCATCATTTTGATTTTGTCATTCCACTGCCTTCTGGCCTCCATTGTTTCTGGTGAGAAGTCTGCCATTATTTTTTATTGATCCTCTGCTGTATGGAATTACTTATTTTTCTCTTTCCATGTTTAGAATTGTCTGTCTTTGGCTTTCCACACTTTTACTATGATGTGTTCAGGTGTGAATCTCTTTGTATTTATTTTACTTGCATCTTGTTGAACTTCTTGGATATGTAATTAATAGTCTTCATCAGATTCAATGGAGGAATCAAAAGCTTTACAGACAAGCAAAAGCTAAGAGAATTCAGCACCACCAAACCAGCTCTACAACAAATGCTAAAGAAACTTGTCTAAGTGGGAAACACAAGAGAAGAAAAGGACCTACAAAAACAAACCCCAAACAATTAAGAACATGGTCAAGGCAACTGCTAACAGCTATAAAAGAGGAAATCAACAGTAACACAGTAATCCTGGGGGACTTTAACACCTCACTTACACCAATGGACAGATCATCCAAAATGAAAATAAAGAAACACAAGCTTTAAATGACACAATAGACCAGATAGATTTAATTGATATTTATAGGACATTCCATCCAGAAACAGTAGATTACACTTTCTTCTCAAGTGCACACGGAACATTCTCCAGGATAATCACATCCTGGGTCACAAATCAAGCCTCAGTAAATTTAAGAAAATTGAAATCATATCAAGCATCTTTTCTGACCACAATGCTATGAGATTAGAAATGAATTACAGGGAAAAAAACGTAAAAAACACAAACACATGGAGGCTAAACAATA
>NC_041220.1:81449098-81464775 GCF_002837175.3 Physeter macrocephalus | reverse complement strand
TTTATAGCTATACAAGCCTACCTCAAGAAACAAGAAAAATCTCAAATAAACAATCTAACCTTACACCTAAAGGAACTAGAGAAAGAAGAACAAACAAAACCCAAAGTTAGCAGAAGGAAAGAAATCATAAAGATCAGAGCAGAAATAAATGAAATAGAAAGAAAGAAAACAATAGCAAAGATCAATAAAACTAAAAGCTGGTTCTTTGAGAAAAAATAAAAATAGTCTTCATCAAATTTGGGACGTTTCAACTATTATTCAAGAATTTTCCTGCCTTTGCCTTTTTATCTCCTTTCCTGCTAGGGCTCTCACATATGTTTGTATGCTTGACATCCTACAGGTCTCTAAGGGTCTGTTCATTTATCTTTATTCTCAGATCTTCAGATTGGATTATTTCTGTTGATCAACCTTGAATTGCACTGATTCTTCTGCCATTTCAAAGCTATTATTACTTTCTAGTGAATTTTTATTTCAGTTACTATACTTTTCAACTCCAGAATTCTTTTTATAATTTACCTGTCCTTCTTGATGATCTCTATTTATTCATTCATTGTTGTCATACTTTTCTGTAATTCATCAAATATGGTTTCCTTTACTACTTTGAACACATTTATAATAATAGCTTCTTTGAAGCCTTTGTCTACTATACAATCAGGGAACATTAGAGTTGGTTTCTAATGACTACTTTTTTCCATGAATATGTGTCACACTTTCCTGTTTCTTCATATGTCTCACAGTTTTTTTGTTGAAAACTTGATAATGTAGCAACTCTGGATTCTGATATTTTCCCTGAAGATTATCGTTGTTGCTGTTTTTTGTTTGTTTCACTCTTTAGCAATTTGCCTGAGCACATTCTGTGAAATCTGTCTCCCCTGTAGTATGCTTCCACTGATATCTCTGCTCAGTTTGTATGTAGACACATACATAGGTTTTTTGGTTTGTTTTAGGTTTTAGGTCTGGTGTTCTGGGAGTCATCACATATGTCCATGTAGGTTGGTCATGAGAGGTTGTGCTCAACCACTTTGCCAGTATGTCCTCTGTTCACAATTTATGAATCTCTATATGGGGTGGGTAATGCATTTAAACCTCAGGTTATTTTAAATTTTGCTCTGGTCTTTATCTGGGCACTTTGAGGTCTTTCATGTGTATGTGCATAGCCTTAGGTGTGGTTAGGAGTATGAATAGCTTGGATCCTCTCTGGTATTCTCTGCATGTGCATGTAGCCTCAGCCATAATTATACTTTCCCCGACATGACAGTATACTCAGGCCAGTAGAACTACTTGGCCCTTCTCACTTGCCCACTATTGAGATCATCATTTCTATCAAACACGCCACTGGGAATGGGCATTCCCCACCACTCCAAATTAAGTGAGCCCCTTTACCTGCAGCAGATAAAATGCCAACCCCATGGCTTGGCCTGCCCTGGCCTGGCCTGCCCTGGCAGAACCTCCATGTCAGTCTTGCTGGCCAACACCAATTGTGAGACACCAATAATTTTAAGTGACATTTCTTCAAATATGCAACTAGAAATTGATTAAACATGGTTATATAGGTTGGAAAAGCAGTAAAGCAGCACTTACATGAATCCTGAAATGCATTGCTGCCCTTGTGAGGGTTTTGATCATTCAGCCATCCCCTGAAACTTCATGGAAATGAGCACCCACTTCCTTGACCATTTCAATGTAGTTAAATGGACCCAGCCATAACAACAGAGAAATAGGCTATTTCCCAAAACACACACATCTGCAAGGTAAACATTTAGTCCATTTTCTGACTTTATTACCATCTTCACCCACCCCATTATGTGCAATTGGCTGTACAGCCCCCTCCCTGAAAAGAGCAGGGAACACAGTCAGTCCGTTTTGTTAAATGCAGCTTATTCAGCCCCCAGAAAAAGATCTTCTGACTGTTATTGTCCATTCTGTCAAAACATTAGGACAGGGCAGAATAAAACTGATCAACATAGGTATTTACCCCTCTTGCATTTGGCTGTTTTGTGTAACATCCAGAATAATGGGCACAAAAAAGAAGACAGAATGCAAAAGAAGATGAAAATAAGATGGCGAAATACACATGGTTAATATCAAACCATATTTTTAAATAGAGAAGATATAGAATTCACTGCTAAGCTTTTCTGGGTTTAGGTCTATTTGTGGCAAGGAGCTTTATTATCACTTTGTTTTATAGGTTTCCAGCTCCCTATTTCTATTGCTTACTTTCTTCTTGAATATCAGTCCCTTTGGAAGCCAAAATACACAGAAATAGGACAAAGCCTTTGGTGGAAAATCCTCCTCACCAAATGGAAATATTGATTTATGAACAACAACAAGAAGTTGTGTAACAATAAGACTGCACCTGCAGATGAAAAAAATTAACATAGTAATTTGATGTATACTTTCATAATTGCATAGTGGTATCTCTAGAAATAATATGTAGAAATAGAAATTCATTGTAAATGAATATCAGTTGCTTACTCCCAAATGTATTTTAAAGTTACTATAACATCTGAGTTAGATTGCAGGAAATACACAGTGGAAAGCAGAAGCATTTCTATTATATCTGTATTATCTCAAAAATTATTTTACATTATACTTAATGTAAAATAATTGTTAATGGTATGTTTGTAAGTCTATTTTAAACTCTTATTTACTATTCACTGAAAAAAAATCAGTTAAGAGGAAAATCTCTTTCAAAAAATTTGCTGCTTTATACTCAGATTATATTATCACCTGTAGCTAATGTTAAATATGGCAGCAGAATAAAATCAAGTGAAAGGATGCCTCTAAAAAGTACAAAACAAAACCAAAAATAAAAACAAGAAACAGAAAATTATCCCTAAGTTGTGGCAGAGATCTTTTCTCTTGAAAGAATTTCCTTAAGGAGAAGAATGAAGAGAGACAGGTTTATCATTTCAGAATTCAGGGAGAGATTTATATAGGAATCATTTAGGAGCAGTGAGGCAAAGTATCTGGGTCCCAACTGGTCATAAAAGAGGAAAAGTAGCTGCTATCTGGCTGCATAGTTGTTTTATCATTCTCCCCTTGTGTATCTATAGTACTGCATTGACCCGGGTTCCAGTAGGAAACAGATGGCACACTCAAACTAGATTATTTCTAGAGGGTTTAAGAAGGGGACTTTCAGCAAAGCTGTGGGGAAAGTGGAGAGAAATTGCAGCGCTCTGGGACCAGTAAGAATAGAGCTGTTACCACCTCGGGTCCAAAGGACCTAGAAGAAAGCATATTTACAGAGCACTAGAGAGAAGCCTCTCTTAAGGGGACCCTACAGGGCAGAACCCTGGGGAATAAAGATGCTAACATCTCTTTCCTTTTTGTCTCTGACCTCGTGCTGTGGCGCCCAGGGTCCACACACCACAGGAAGCTGGAGGACAAGAGGACTCATTGATAGAGTTTCTACGCATCAGCCTCCTGGCTGAGGAGAGAAAAGGTAGAGAAAGGCAGGGAGAAGAGCTCGAGGGGCAAATGGAAGAAAACTGACCCCTGTGTTATTTTAGAATGCTGCTCTTATAGTACTTATAGTCCAGTGGGGAGACGTGGTTAAAAACAACCACAACAAAATTAAATATGAACACCAGAGAGAAAAGCATAAACGCAGTACTCTAATCCAAACTTTTTTACGAAGGACCTTCCTCCTATCTAAGATGAACTACCCAAAGGGTATCCCCATGGGGCAGTCTGTGTTCCCCTCTCTTTTGAAACACAATAAGTGTTTCTGGGACCAGTTGAGTTTAGTAGAATTATATGTTTTTTGAAAAGCTACTATGTGCCAGGCATATAGTTTAAAATTCGTAGTATAAAGTTGGTAAAGACTCAATTCCAACCCTCAAGGGCCTGGTAGGAAGAGAAGAAAGGCACGTTCAAACAGTATCTGGATGGACCTATCAAGGGAGACCTGAAGAGGGGGAAGGAGGACTGGGACTCATTGCTCCTCTTAAACGCTTTGTATGTATAAATTCATTCTTCCCCTCACTAACCCAAGAGGATTCGTTCTTTTCGTCATCCTCATCTTACATATGAGAAAACTGAGTCACAAAAAGTTAAAAGCCCAAGGTCACATAGTAAGTAAGCCTTGGAGGTGGGATTTGAGCTAGGTACTGTGGCTCTAGTCCTGCGGCCAATTCTAAGCCTTACACTGCCCTCCCAGCCACTTCCCAACTCTGAAAGGTAACAAAAAGAGGAAGAATGGGAAGAGGGAAGTGTTTTGTTCTTTTTTTTCTTTTTTCTTTTTTCCCTTCCATTTTTATTGAGATATAATTGACATACAGCACTCTGTAAGTTTAAGGTGCACAGCATAATGATTTGACTTACATACATCAGGAAATGATTATCACAATAAGTTTAGTGAACATCCATTATCTCAGATACATACAAAAGTAAAGAAATAGAAAAAAATTTTTCTTGTGATAAGAATGCTTAGGATTTACTTTCAGCAAAACTTTCATATAAAATATAGCAGTGTTAATTATATTTATCATGTTGTACAGTACATCTCTAGTTCTTATTTATTTTATAACTTGAAGTTTCTACCCTTTGACTGCCTTCATCCAATTCTTCCTCCCCGCAACCCCCGCCTCTGGTAACCAAAAATCTCTTCTCTTTTTCTAAGTTTGTTTGTTTTTGAAGTGTAATTGACCCACCACACTATGTTAGTTTCTGTTACACAACATAGTGATTCACTTCTTCTGTACATTTCAAACTGATCACCCTGACAAGTCTAGTCACAATGCGTCACCATACAAAGATATTACATAGGTATTGACTAACTGTATTCCTCACACTGTACAATTCATATCCTTGACTCATTTATTTTGTAACTGGAAGTTTGTACCTCTTAATCTCCCTCACCTATTTCTTTCCTTCCCCTGACCCCCTCCATTCTGGCAAACACCTGTTTGTTCTCTGTATCTATGACTGTTTTTGTTTTCTTATGTTTGTTCTTTTGTTTTTTAGATGTCACATATAAGTGGAATCATACAGTATTTATCTTTCTCTGACTTATTTCAATTAGCATAATACCTTCTAGGTCCATCCATGTTGTTGAAATGGCATTATTTCATTCTTTTTTATGGCTGAGTAATATCCTCTTGTATATACGTGTACCACAGCTTCTTTATCCATTCATCTGTTGATGGATGCTTGGGTTGCTCCCATGTCTTGCCTATTGTAAATAATGCTGCAGTGAACATAAGGGTGCATATATCTTTTCTAACTAGCATTTTCATTTTCTTTGGATATAAACCCAAAAGTGGAATTGCTGGGTCATATGGTAGTTCTGGTTTTCGTTTTCTTGAGGACTCTCCATAGTGGCTCCTCCAATTTACATTCCCGCCAGCAGTGCTCAAGGGTTCCCTTTTTTGCCACATCCTTGCCAATACTTATTATTTATTTGTCTTTTTGATAATAGCCATTCTAACAGGTGTGAATTGGTATCTCATTGTGGTTTTGATTTGCATTTCCCTGATAATTAGTGATGTTGAGCATCTTTTCATATGCCTGTTGGCCTTTTGTATGTCTTCTTTGGAAAGATGTCTATTCAGATCCTCTGCCCATTTTTTAATCAGGTGGTTTGTATTTTTTGATGTTGAGTTGTATGAGTTATATGTGTATTTTGTGTATATTTTGGATATTAACCCTTTATCAGATATATTGTTTGCAGGTTTCTTCTCCCATTCAATAGGTGGCCTTTTCATTTTGTTAATAGTTTCCTTTGCTGTGCAAAACCTTTTTAGTTTTATTAGGTCCAATTTGTTTATTTTTGCTTTTGTTTCCCTGGCCTGAGGAGACATATCCCCCAAAAGTATTACTAAGACTGATGTCAAAGAGCTTACTGCCTCTGTTTTCTTTTAGAAGTTTTATGGTTTTAGGTCTTATTCAAGCTTTTAATCCATTTTGAATTTATTTTTGTGCATGGTGTGAGAGAGTAGTCCAGTTTGATTCTTTTGCATATAGCTGTCCAGTTTTCCCAACACCACTTATTGAAAAGGTTTTCTTTTCCCCATTGTGTATCCTTCCCTCTGTTGTCATAGATTAATTGCCCATATAATTGTGGGTTCATTTCTGGGCTGTCTATTCTGTTCCATTGATCTGTGTGTCTGTTTTTGTGCCAGAACCTACTGTTTTGATTACTGTAGCTTTGTAGTATAATTTGAAATCAGGGAGCATGATACCTCCAGTTTTGTTCTCTCTTTAGATTGTTTTGGCTATTTGGGGTCTTTTGTGTTTCAATACAAATTTGGGGATTATTTTTCTCTTACCAAGCCTTTTCCATTAAGGAATCACTGTCTATGGCAGCTATAGCCTTACAAAATGTATTTCTTAAGTAATAAGACTTGAAAATCAAAATTACTCCTTGATCAATGGGCTGCAGAATAGATGTGTGTTAGTAGATGTGAAAACGTCATTAATCTCATTGTATATCTCTATCATAGCTCTTGCGTGACCAAGTACCTTATCAATGAGCAGGAATATTTTGAAAGGTATCTTTTTTTCTGGTGAGTAAGTCTCAGTAGTGGGCTTAAAATATTCAGTAAACCATGTTATAAACAGATATGCTCTCATCCAGGCTTTGGTCCATTAATAGAGCACTCACAGAGTAGACTGAGCCTAATTCTTAAGGATCCTAGGTTTCTGACAATGGTAAATGAGCATTGGCTTCAGCTTAAAGTCACCAGCTGAATTAACCCCTAGTGAGACAGTCAGCTTGTCCTTTGAAGCTTTAGAGCCAGGCATTGACTTCTGCTCTCTAGCTATGAAAGTCCTAGATGGCAGCTTCTTCCAATGTAAGGCTTTTTCATCTACGTTGAAAATCTGATGTTTAGTATAGCCACTTTCATTAATTATCTGAGCTAGATCTTCTGGATAACTTGCTGCAGCTTCTACATCAGCACTTGCTGCTTCTCCTTGCACTTTTATGTTATGGAGACTGCTTCTTTCCTAAACCTCATGAACCAGCCTCTTCCAGCTTCAAACTTTTCTTCTGCAGCTTCCTCACCTCTCTCAGCCTTCATAGAATTGAAGAGTTAGGGCCTTGCTCTGGTTTTGGCTTTGGCTTAAGAGAATGTTGTGTCTGATTTGATCTTCTACCCAGACCACTAAAGCTTTCTCCATATCAGCAATAAAGCTGTTTCTCTTTCTTATCATTTGTGTGTTCACTGCAGTAGCACTTTTAATTTCCTCCAAGAACGTTTCCTTTGCATCCACAACTTAGCTAACTGTTTGGCACAAGAGGCCTAGATTTTAACATGCCTTCCTCACTAAGCTTAATCATTTCTGGTTTTTGATTTAAAGCGTGACTCTTCCTTTCACTTGAACACTTAGAGGCCATTTTAGGGTTATTAATTGGCCTGACTTCAATATTTTTGTGTCTCAGGGAATAAGGAGGCCCAAGAAAAGGGAGAGAGACAGGGGAGTGGCTGGTTGATGGAGCAGTCAGAATACACACGTTTATTAATAAGTTCATTGTCGTATGGGTGGGATTTGTGGCTCCCCCAAAACAATGACAGTAGTTAACATCAGAGATCACAGATCTCGAGTATAATAATAATGAAAAAGTTTGAAATATTGTGAGAATTGCCAAAATGTGACACAGAGACATGAAGTTTGCAAATGCTGTTGGAAGAATGGTACGGATAGATTTAATCAACGTAGGGTTGCCACAAACTTTCAATTTATAAAAGCAGGCAGTATCTGTGAAGCACAACAAAGCAAAGCACGATAAAACGAAGTCTGCCAGTACTGTGTCCCAGCATTGTTGACCACTTTATTTTTATTTTTTTAACCAGTACTAAATAATTAATGATTATTTAATCTTCTCAAACCACACCTGTACTATAAGCAGGTTAAAAGCATGGAGTAATGATTCTCTGAAGTCTCCCATCTTTGCACTGGGTACCGTCTGTCCATCATACATGATGATACAATGAGATTCATCACTGTCTAAAAATAGAAGAAATTATAGTAATAGAATATTAAGATCAATAAAAAACTTTAATTATACTATGTTTTTACTCTATCCTATTATCTTACATTTTAATCATCATGATATAAAATACTTTTATTTTAAGCTAACTTACGGGTATAAGAATCATAACTAAAACTCTCTCCTTTACACAAAGACAGTAACTTTTTGTAGCTAAATCAAAGTGGTCTGACTAAACATAGCTTTCTGAAGTGTCTGCAATGTTGTTAATTCCCTAGGGAGAAATAGAAAGGTCTGTCTTTTCCATACAATTTCTCTTCAGTACAGTGAGTATAATGTTGCTTATCTCAGGCAATATTTTAGAGCAGTTATGCATAGCCGTTTAGTGTTCAATAACTTAATAGTCTCTCAATTTAAAATCGCCAGCCTATTTCTTGCAGAAGCCACAGTTCTTTTAATGGAAGGCTGTTAAAATGAAAAACAAAAAAAGGCATCCCATGACCTTAAGCATAGGATATGTAATCTATTGCTCAGACTGGAAAAAAAAAGATTACTTATAAAATGATTACATTATAGCCTTATTTCATTTCTGAGATAGGAAAAAATTGCAGAATAACAGTGGTTCCCCCCGCTCCGCCGAGCCTTGCTTTATTTCCTGACTTTGAAGTAATTTATGTGCTTAGGAAAGCCTGTTGAGAACTTTATTCTACTCAGATAGTATTTCCTGCACACTGAATGCAGTTTGGGCTGTAAAAATAGTAAAGCCTCTCTCTCTTAAGCATCAGTAATTCTTTTTTTGTTTTTTTTTTAACATCTTTATTGAAGTATAATTGCTTTACAATGGTGTATTAGTTTCTGCTTTATAACAAAGTGAATCAGTTACACATATACATATATCCCCATATCTCTTCCCTCTTGAGTCTCCCTCCCTCCTACCCTCCTTATCCCAGTCCTCTAGGTGGTCACAAAGCACCGAGCTGATCTCCCTGTGCTATGCGGCTGCTTCCCACTAGCTATCTATTTTACATTTGGTAGTATATATGTGTCCATGCCACTCTCTCACTTTGTCCCAGCTTACCCTTCCCCCTCCCCGTGTCCTCAAGTATATTCTGTAGTAGGTCTGCGTCTTTATTCCCGTCTTGCCCCTAGGTTCTTCATGACCATTTTTTTTTTTTTTTTTAGATTCCATATGTATGTGTTAGCAAAAGACAACCCTCAGAATGGGAGAAAATATTTGCAAATGAAGCAACTGACAAAGGATTAATCTCCAAAATTTACAAGCAGCTCATGCAGCTCAATATCGAAAAAACAAGCAACTCAATCCAAAAATGGGCAGAAGACCTAAATAGACATTTCTCCAAAGAAGCTATACAGATTGCCAACAAACACATGAAAGGAGGCTCAACATCACTAATCATTAGAGAAATGCAAATCAGAACTTTTGTGTTCTTGAATGGGGTTAGGAGATGAAGATTCTGGGGAACGTCCTCAGAGCTCTTGGGGCTTAAGTTTTCTCACTTAAACTAAGAGGTTGGCTCTTAATCAGTTTACTATACACATTCTATGAGATTGAAGGATCACTGCAAATGTTTTATTTAAGTTCCTTTAAAATATATTTTGGCAACATCCTCTGGAAGGTCATTAGCATTGAGTTATTCTAAATCAATATAGCCCCTCTAATCCATAGCCCAGAATGTTCCATCAGCCTCAGGACCTCACAGTCCATCTTGGGGAACTTCCCTCAATTCCTTGACTCTACCAGTGCCTGTTGGACTTCTTTCTAGGGCCCCAGATCTCCAGGTTCTCCTTTAGCCAGAGTGACCCCATGCATCTGATGGCCCTCTCGCTACAGCTCATTTACAGGAAACTTCCTCTTGTGATGAATCATATAAAAGTAGGGAGTGAAGGAAGACAGTTCCGTTGGAAGGGTAGAATGCGGATGAGGTGCACATACCTCTCTGCCCAACACCAGTGAGTATCTGGTGCTCAGGATGCTGTGATAGCCCTTGTGGTTGGTTGTCGCCCAGAACCAAGCTTGCACATTTGTCTTTGCAGCCATGCACTCTCTTTGTGTCCCTTCAATGACTAGAGACCTGTGGTTGGGGGTATCAGAGAGGGTTGTAGACAGAAATACTGGGAGCTTGTTTGACTTCAGGGATGACATTCTTAGTAGTTGTTTGACTTGTGAGATGCCTCTCTCTGTCAACTCCACTGTTAGAGATATTCTTCCATGTCTAATGATGGGCAGGACTGATTTAAAAAAAAAAAATCTTGGAACTGTATATGACCTTGGGTACCATCTTTGATACCCCATTAATTTAATACGCCTTCACATACCACCCCCATCCCAAAATACACTCATGTTAAACTAGTCATTATTGGCAAAACTTGAATTTAGTTCATGGGTCTCCCTTTCTAGCCAACTTTACAGCACACTATGTAACTTTTAAGGAAGTAGACATTTTATTTTGTGGGGTTTCTTTTGTTGATCTCTGATATGTGTTCCCTGTAATTCAGTAACATTTGGTTATTTTTCCAAAGCTCTGAAATCATTGGGGAAAAAAGGGGTGCTAAAAGAAATTTATAAATAATTATCCTAAAAGTTTCTCCTTTATTTTCAAATATGATTTAATTGGCTAATCTCTAAGACCTTCTGTAATGTACAATATAATGATGTATTTGTAGTATTATAGAAGAGATTAATAAGGGCATCCTGATTTGTAATTTTTATAAGTACCCAAGAATCGAATCAAAAAGATACTTTGGCATTTTCACAAATTGATTTTTATTATATTAACTGATTTGCTATCCTCATGACGGATGCTATTTCCTAACATTTAATTTTCTTTGAGAAAACATATACGGTTTTTAAAATTTTTTAACCCTCTAATTTGTTTTATTTGATTACAAAAGTAATACATGCTTGCTTAAAACATTTTAAGACACTACAGAAATACACAAGGTAAAATGTAAGTTTCTTCTCTCCATCTTCCCCACTCCCTTCAAGGAATATCTACTGTTAATAGTTAGGTATGTATTCTTCTAGACTTCCTTACTTTTCATACAAACAAAAGTAAGTAATATATAGTTTTTAACTTTTTTACAAAAATGACGTCATAGTACAGTGTAACATGATTCTGCAACTTTTTTCAACCAACAATATGTCATGGTACTTTTATCAAAGTTATATATAGTTTTTTTAATGACTGCAGAGTATTCCAGTAGTATGGATCAATACTGTATTGATTAACATTTAGGGTTTTTCCCCCAATTTTCACCTTTTATTTTTGTTCACTTATTAACTTTTTTTTTAATTGAAGTATAGTTGATTTACAATGCTGTTGTTAATTTCTGCTGTACAGCAAAGCAATTCAGTTATACATATACATATATATATATGTATATATATATATATATATATACACACACACACACACACACACATCCTTTTTTATGTTCTTTTCTATTCTGGTTTATCACAGGATATTAAGTATAGTTCCCTGTGCTAAAGCCATAGGACCTTGTTGTTTATCCATTCTATATATAATAGTTTCCATCTGCTAATCCCAAACTCCAACTCCATTCCTCCCCCATCTCCCCTCCCCCTTGGCAACCACAAGTCTGTTCTCTATGTCTGTGAGTCTGTTTCTGTTTTGTAGATAAGTTCATTTGTGTCATATTTTAGATTCCACATGTAAGTGATATCATATGGTATTTGTTTTTCTCTTTCTGACTTACTTCACTTAGTATGATCATCTCTAGGTCCATCCATGTTGCTGCAAATGGCATTATTTCATTTCTTTTTATGGCTGAGTAATATTCCATTGTATATATTTACCACATCTTCTTTATCCATTCATCTGTTGATGGACATTTAGGTTATTTACATGTCTTGGCTATTGTAAATATTGCTGCTTTGAACATAGGGGTGCATGTATCTTTTTGAATTATAGTTTTGTCAGGATATATGCCTGGGAGTGGGATTGATGGATCATATGACAACTCTAGTTTTAGTATTTTTGAGGAACCTCCATACTGTTTTCCATAGTGGCTACACCAACTTATATTCCCGCCAACAGTGTAGCAGGGTTTCCTTTTCTCCAACACCCTCTCCAGCATTTGTTATTTGTAGACTTCTTAATGATGGCCATTCTGACTGGTGTGAGGTGTGACTGGTATCTCATTATGGTTTTGATTTGCATTTCTCTAATAATTAGTGATGTTGAGCATCTTTTCATGTGCCTGTGGGCCATCTGTGTGTCTTATTTGGAGAAATGTCTATTCAGATCCTCTGCCCATTTTTAACCAAGTTGTTTGGTTTTTTGTTGTTGAGTTGTATGAGCTGTTGTATCTTTTGGAAATTAAGCCCTTGTCAGTCACATCATTTGCAAATATTTTCTCCCATTCTGTAGGTTGTCTTTTCATTTTATGGTTTCCTTTGCTGTGCAAAAGCTTGTAAGTTTGATTAGGTCCCATTTGTTTATTTTTGTGAGAAAGCATGTATGTTTTGGTTTCATTTGGACTGGATAATATTTTCTAAATTATCTTTAGTTAAACATATTTTTACTTTATTTGGGATTCTAATATATATCTATGTATTTTATCATCATATTATTCTGTTGAAAGTTTTATGCAGAAGTTTATAGTAAGCTGATTTTTTTCCATCAAAAATTTTATATGCAGAAAATTCTCTCCTTTTTAATGCTCAGAATGTAGGGCATTCTGTTTAGTAGTGTTACCGTTTATACCAATCAAGTGATAGCAATTTAAAAATTACTTTATCAAACCTATACCAAACAGAATTTCACTCCAATTTTTTGAAGACTCATCAGGTATACATAAGGATTTTGAAGCAGCCTCTTAGAATCATGACATCAATTGGCCTTAGGCCATATGTGTGAAGGAGAGTCAATTAAAGGTATTGCCCATAGAAATCTGCAGAGAACAATTTTCTGTTTTAGTTGACTGAACAATAGGAAATAGCATCAGAGTATCATTTAATACATAAAGGTTACTTTCAAATAAAACTTTTATTGCCATCTATAAGAAAAATTCTTAACTTTCAAGTGTGATTGGTAAGTTCATCATTTTTATGTAGTGTGTTTTCTCTAGCATCAGCTTTAGAGACTCCTTTACTTAGCACTTTTGTTAATGAGAACAGCAGTGATGATGAAATCCCCAAGATACCCTAGTGTTGAAATATCATGCAAATCACGCATGTGCTTATTGGGTCAGGTTTCCCTCACTGTCAGAGTTGAAGAAGTACATTAACTTTTTCCTGTCTTGTTACATTACTGTGAACAGGCCCTTGCATTCTGGAACATGAAAGTAGCTTCATAAGATGCTTACTTAGATATTAGTGAATTCCAGTTGGCATTGAGCTGTGCATGTGCAAAGAAAGGGGTAGAAAGGGTAAGAATTAATGGGGGGGTAATTACATGGGGTAGAAAGGGTAAGAATTAGAATCAGCGTTGTGTGGCAGTAGAAAGAATGTGGACTCTGGAGTGTGTAGCCCAGATTAAACTATGCATTGGCCAGTACGACTTCTGTGCACTTGGGTAAGTTCCTTAGCAACTTTGAGTTTCCTTGTGTGTGAAATAGAGATCATGATACCAACTTCAGGTGATTATTGTGAGGTTTAGTGAAACAACGTATGTCACAGTAGCTGAGCAGTTACTGAGAAGGTCTTAAGTGTTAGTTGAGTATGAATCTTTACTCCTTGTATTCTCACAAAGCTTAACTTGGTTTAATGACACTAAAAGAAAAAAAAAAAGTCAGTGTAAAGAAGATAGGAGATTTTCTAGTGTGCAGTGTTTTATGTGGATCCTTTATGTCAACAGGAATAAAGCCAGTGTAAGGAAAATTAATTTCACACATTAGCCTTTTGCAAATGCCTCCTGTTCCAGGATTTCTTTGGCCAGTATCACTTAACCCTGAGGTGAAAATGAATATAGCAAGAGGGAGAAACAGTTGTTCAATTTATTACAATAGCCAAGCCATCAAATTAAACATGTTATTTATAGTGTTTCTAATTGTCAGCCTAATTGGCATATTTTTCAGGCTAGCATTCAAAGAATTTAATCGGCAGCCCATTCTTTCCACAGAGGTTTAAGGTTGTATCCTGGACAAGAATTCAAGCATCAGTCTCTTCTGCCTCCTCTGGGGATCCATGTGCACAGCAGGAGGGTTTGTAGAAACTGCTCTAAGCTGCCCATTTGAATTTGTTACGCAGTGCTAAGCAATAGAACTAAATCTGTGATTGGTTTTCATGGGATTAACTGAGCCCAGTTATTGTAGGAACATAAACGAATGGGCATGATTATATTAGATGAATCACTTGTTAGCTATTTAAATAAAACTGAGCTCTAAAAAAAACATGTTTATAAATTTGTGATGAATTATTAGTAGTTGGTTTTTATATTTTATGTGAATTCCACATATGGTTTACATCAGTATTTTAGCTTTGGCTTATTATCTTTTTACTCCCTGAGGTTTCCAATGACTTTTCATGATGAATCTCTTAACCTAGAATTCAGGCTCGTGCCTAAATATTAATGGATATTTGGATAGATACCTCCAACATGGTTTCATTATTCATTTTACTACCTCAATTAATATAATCTAGCTTTGGATGCTGTAAATCGGAAATTTCCACATAACTTCTATATTTTGGGGGGGATATGTCAAAATATATATATTTTTTCTTTTTTTAATTTTTTTAAATTTTTTAACATCTTTATTGGCGTATAATTGCTTTACAATGGTGTGTTAGTTTCTGCTCTACAACAAAGTGAATCAGTTATACATATACATATGTTCCCATATCTCTTCCCTCCTGCATCTCCCTCCCTCCTACCCTCCCTTTCCCACCCCTCTCGGTGGTCACAAACCACCTAGCTGATCTCCCTGTGCCATACGGCTACTTCCCACCAGCTATCGACCCCACGTTTGGTAGTGTATATAGGTCCATGCCACTCTCTCACTTCGTCACAGCTTACCCTTCCCCCTCCCCATATCCTCAAGGCCATGGTCTGTGTTTTATTCCTGTTCTGCCATTAATCTCTTCATGACATTTTTTTTTCTTAGATTCCATATATATGTGTTAGCATACGGTATTTGTTTTTCTCCTTCTGACTTACTTCACTCTGTATGACAGACTCCAGTTCTATCCACCTCATTACAAATAACTCAGTTTCATTCCTTTATATGGTGAGTAATATTCCACTGTATGTATGTGCCACATCTTCTTTATCCATTCCTCTGTTGATGGACACTTAGGTTGCTTCCATGTCCTGGCTATTGTAAATAGAGCTGCAATGAACATTTTGGTACATGACTCTTTTTGAATTATGGTTTTCTCAGGGTATACGCCCAGTAGTGGGATTGCTGGGTCATATGGTAGTTCTATTTTTAGTTTTTAAAGGAACGTCTATACTGTTCTCCATAGTGGCTGTGTCAATTTACATTCCCACCATCACTGCAAGAGGGTTCCCTTTTCTCCACACTCTCTCCAGCATTTATTGTTTCTAGATTTTTTGATGATGGCCATTCTGAGTGGTGCGAGATGATATCTCATTGTAGTTTTGATTTGCATTTCTCTAATGATTAATGATGTTGAGCATTCTTTCATGTGTTTGTTGGCAATCTGTATATCTTCTTTGAAGAAATGTCTATTTAGGTCTTCTGCCCATTTTTGGTTTGGGTTGTTTGTTTTTTTGTTATTGAGTAATATTTTTCAATT
>NC_041220.1:81447876-81448604 GCF_002837175.3 Physeter macrocephalus | reverse complement strand
ATGCAGGTGGTAGTTTGATAGGGATTGCATTGAATCTGTAGATTGCTTTGGGTAGCAGAGTCATTTTCACAATGTTGATTCTTCCAATCCAAGAACATGGTATCTATTCTGTATCTCCATCTGTTTCTTTCCTCTTTAATTTCGTTCATCAGTGTTTTATAATTTTCTGCATACAGGTCTTTTTTCTCCTTAGGTAGGTTATTTTCTGCATACAGGTCTTTTGTCTCCTTAGGTAGGTTTATTCCTAGATATTTTATTCTTTTTGTTGCAGTGGTAAATGGGAGTGTTTTCTTAATTTCACTTTCAGATTTTTCATCATTAGTGTATAAGAATGCCAGAGATTTCTGTGCATTAATTTTGTATCCTGCTACTTTATCAAATTCATTGATTAGCTCTAGTAGTTTTCTGGTAGCATCTTCAGGATTCTCTATGTATAGTATCATGTCATCTGCTTTACTTCTTTACTTCAGTGACAGTTTACTTCTTCTTTTCCGATTTGGATTCCTTTTATTTCTTTTTCTTCTCTGATTGCTGTGGCTAGAACTTCCAAAACTATGTTGTATAAGAGTGGTGAAAGTTGGCAACTTTGTCTTGTTCCAGATCTTAGTGGAAATGGTTTCAGTGTTTCACCATTGAGGACACTGTTGGCTGTGGGTTTCTCATATATGGCCTTTATTATGTTGAGGAAAGTTCCCTCTATGCCTACTTTCTGCAGGGTTTTTTATCAT
>NC_041220.1:81444724-81446783 GCF_002837175.3 Physeter macrocephalus | reverse complement strand
GATTTGTGACCCAAGATATGATCTGTCCTGGAGAATGTTCCATGGGGCTTGAGAAGAATGTGTATTCTGTTGTTTTTGGATGGAATGTCCTATAAATATCAATTAAGTCCATCTTGTGTAATGTATCATTTAAAGCTTGTGTTTCCTTATTTATTTTCATTTTGGATGATCTGTCCATTGGTGAAAGTGGGGTGTTAAAGTCCCCTACTATGATTGTGTTACTGTCGATTTCCCCTTTTATGGCTGTTAGTATTTGCCTTATGTATTGAGGTGCTCCTATGTGGGGTGCATAAATATTTACAATTGTTATATCTTCTTCATGGATTGATCCCTTGATCATTATGTAGTGTCCTTCTCTGTATCTTGTAATAGTCTTTATTTTAAATAAAGTCTCTTTTGTCTGATATGAGAATTACTACTCCAGCTTTCTTCTGATTTCCATTTGCATGGAATATCTTTTTCCATCCCCTCACTTTCATTCTGTATGTGTCCCTACGTCTGAAGTGTGTCTCTTGTAGATAGCATAGCTGGTTTGGTGGTGCTGAACTCTTTCGGCTTTTGCTTGTCTGTAAAGGTTTTAATTTCTCCCTCAAATCTGAATGAGATCCTTGCTAGGTAGAGTAATCTTGGTTGTAGGTTTTTCTCCATCACTTTAAATATGTACTGCCACTCCCTTCTGGCTTGCAGAGTTTATGCTCAAAGATCAGCTGTTAAACTTATGAGGATTCCCTTGTGTGTTGTTTGTTGTTTTTCCCTTGCTGCTTTTAATATGTTTTCTTTGTATTTATTTTTGATAGTTTGATTAATATGTGTCTTGGTGTGTTTCTCCTGCATTTTTTCTGCATGGGACTCTCTGTGCTTCCTGGACTTGATTAACTATTTCCTTTCCCATATAGGGAAGTTTTCAACTATAATCTCTTCAAATATTTTCTCAGTCCCTTTCTTTTTCTCTTCTTCTTCTAGGATCCCTGTAATTTGAATGTTGGTGCATTTAATGTTGTCCCAGAGGTCTCTGAGACTGTCCTCAGTTCTTTTCATTCTTTTTTCTTTACTCTGCTCTGCAGTAGTTATTCCCACTCTTTTATCTTCCATGTCATTTATCCGTTCTTCTGCCTCAGTTATTCTGCTATTGATCCCATCTAGAGTATTTTTAATTTCATTTATTGTGTTGTTCATCATTGCTTGCTTCCTCTCTAGTTCTTCTAGGTCGTTTTTAAATGTTTCTTGCATTTTGTCTATTCTATTTCCAAGATTTTGGATCATCTTTACTCTCATTATTCTGAATTCTTTTTCAGGTAGACTGCCTATTTCCTCTTCATTTGTTGGATCTGATTGGTTTTTACCTTGCTCCTTCATCTGCTTTATGTTTTTCTGTCTTTTCATTTTGCTTATCTTACTGTGTTTGGGGTCTCCTTTTCGCAGGCTGCAGGTTCGTAGTTCCCGTTGTTTTTGGTGTCTGTCCCCAGGGGCTAAGGTTGTTGGTGTGTCTGTAGCTTTATTATGATTTTAGGCAGCCTCTCTGGTAATGGATGGGGCTGTAGTCCTTTGTTGCTAGTTGTTTGGCATAGGGCTTCCAGCACTGTAGCTTGCTGGTCCTTGAGTTAAGCTGGGTCTTGGTGTTGAGATGGATATCTCTGGGAGATTTTTGCCGTTTGATATTACGTGGAGCTGAGAGGTCTCTTGTGGACCAGTGTCCTGAAGTTGGTTCTCCCACCTCAGAGACACAGCCCTGACGCCTGGCTGGAGCACCAACAGCCTTTAATCCACACGGCTCAGAATAAAAGGGAGAAAAAATAGAAAGAAAGAAAGGAAGGAAGGAAGGAAGAAAGAAAGGGAGGATAAAATAAAGTAGGAGAAAATAAAGTTATTGGAATAAAAATAATTATTAAGATGGAAAATTTTAAAAAGTAAAAAAAACAAACAGGACGGTCAGAACCCTAGGACAAATGGTGAAAGCAAAGCTATACAGAAAAAATCTCACACAGAAGCATACACATACACACTCACAAAAAGAGAAAAAGGGGAAAAAAATAATATATCTTGCTCCCAAAGTCCACCT
>NC_041220.1:81428428-81444327 GCF_002837175.3 Physeter macrocephalus | reverse complement strand
GCGGCAGAGGCCAGCATGACGTTGCACCAGCCTGAGGCGCGCCGTGCGTTCTCCCGGGGAAGTTGTCCCTGGATCCCGGGACCCTGGCAGTGGCGGGCTGCACAGGCTCCTGGGAGGGGAGGTGTGGACAGTGACCTGTGCTCGCACACAGGCTTCTTGGTGGCGGCAGCAGCAGCCTTAGCGTCTCATGCCCGTCTCTGGGGTCCGCGCTGATAGCCGCTGCTCGCGCCCGTTTCTGGAGCTCCGTTACGCGGCACGCTTAATCTCCTCTCCTCGTGCACCAGGAAACAAAGAGGGAAGAAAAAGTCTCTTGCCTCTTCGGCAGCTCCAGACTTTTCCCGGACTCCCTACCGGCTAGCCGTGGCGCACTAACCCCCTTCAGGCTGTGTTCACGCCTCCAACCCCAGTCCTCTCCTTGGGATCTGACCTCCAAAGGCCGAGCCTCAGCTCCCAGCCCCCGCCCGCCCCGGCGGGTGAGCACACAAGCCTCTCGGGCTGGTGAGTGCCGGTCGGCACTGATCATCTGTGCGGGAATCTCTCCGCTTTGCCCTCCGCACCCTGTTGCTGCGCTCTCCTCTGTGGCTCCGAAGCTCCCCCCCTCCGCCACCCGCAGTCTCCGCCCGTGGAGGGGCTTCTAGTGTGTGGGAACCTTTCCTCCTTCACAGTTCCCTCCCACTGGTGCAGGTCCCGTCCCTATTCTTTTGTCTCTGTTTTTTCTTTTGCCCTACCCAGATACGTGGGGCAGTTTCTTGCCTTTTGGGAGGTCTGAGGTCTTCTGCCAGCGTTCAGTGGGTGTTCTGTAGGAGCAGTTCCACATGCAGATGTATTTCTGATGTATCTGTGAGGAGGAAGGTGATCTCCGCGTCTTACTCTTCCGCCATCTTCTCTGTCTCTCCAACTTCTATATTTTTTTATGAGTCATCGTTAGTAGCTGTCATTTGAAATATGCTTACACCACATATTGGCACAGAAGCACCATTTTTCAAAAATAAGCAATTTACTAAGAAATTAATGCTTTGATTTAATTCATTTATGTCAGAAATTCCAATACTACTGGGTATTGTTTCCTGAATAAATAGAGCCATTTCATCCATTTTTTTTCTAGTACATTGATTTGTATGAAAGAGTACTTCTGTAAATGAATCTATTAAGATAAACAGTTTTACTCAGGAGAGAGGTTATTATTTTGATAGTTGCATTTTTTTCATTTGTTTCCTCTCTCCCCTCCTTAAATGCATTCCAGAAAACACCATATAGTCTGTGATTGATGTCATTGGTACTTACATTATGGTTTGTCAACTTTTTTCCTTTAATTATAGAATTTTTAATTCTCAAGAATTTTAGACCTGCTGAAAATGCACCATCGAGGTTTAACCAATGTTTTGCCATATAGGCTTCAGATACTTTTTAAAAGAAATTTTATTCATGTGGTGAAAATCCTGACCACTTCTCTCTGCCCCCCTTCCCTAGAAGGAGCAGAGCATGAGTGTGTATATGGTGTAGTATGTCTTAAAAGGTTCCAAGATATAGGTGTTCTATATACTGTACATAATACATTCTGCTAGAACAGATTGTAACATGAGTTAAGAAAATCAAAGGAACTGATTTTTTTTTTTTTTTTTTTTTTTTTTTTTGTGGTATGCGGGCCTCCCTCTGCTGTGGCCTCTCCTGTTGCGGAGCACAGGCTCCGGACGCGCAGGCTCAGCGGCCATGGCTCACGGGCCCAGCCGCTCCGCGGCATGGGGGATCCTCGCAGACCGGGGCGCGAACCCGGTTCCCCTGCATCGGCAGGCGGACGCGCAACCACTGCGCCACCAGGGAAGCCCTGATTTTTTTTTTTTCTACTTTGGAAGGCATGCCGATGCTGCACCATGAACTAAAAGTGGTCTCAGCTGAAGATGCTCTTGTCCTAAATGGATTACCATTCCATTCCAGTTCTCAATGCCTTGATCCATTGTGTGTCCACATGTGTTATTCCCCTCAAAGGATGGTCTTAGGCCTGAAACAGGAACAGAACTGCCACTTGGTCTGCTGCTAACTACCCCCACCACCACCTTTTTTCCCATCTTTGGAGGATTCCCCTTGAAATCATGATGAAAGTCTGAAATTCCAAGAAGACCTAGACTTTTATCTATTTTTCTTTACTGTGTCTAAAACAGTTTCTGATATGTACTAGGAATTCCATAAATATTTATTGATTAAATGAATGAGTCACAGATAATGAGAACTTTTCCCATTTTCCTGAGATTTTTTATAATTTCTTCATTATTCCATCCTAACCTTTCATCCACGACCTTAATTTCTGACTTTGCATAGCCAAAGGACTCCTTGGAGGCAGCTCCTTACTTAAGTTTTCGGTGCTAATGTACCTGCATCTAAATAGGGGCCAAGCAACCATTTTCTCCAACATTTTTTAGTGAAAATTTTCGAACATACAGGCATGTTGAGAGAATTGTATAGTAAACCATCGTACACCTACCACCTAGATTCTACAATTAATATTTTACAAATTAATCATGTTTCTCCGCCCCTTTTTTATTATATGCATTTCAAAGTAAATTGCAATCATCAGTACACTTCACCCTTAACATATCATATCATGAGTATCATTAAATAGAGTTCAGTACTTGACAGATCTTTCATTTGCTTTTTGAGGTAAAATTTACATGCAGTGAAATGTGTAAGTCCCAAGTGTACCATTTGATATGTTTTGAATAAACCTTAAACTAAATATAGAATGTTTCCATCCCCTGAAATTTCCATTATGTCCCTTCCCAGTCATTCGCCCGTCCCCACCCCCAGAGGCAGTCACTGTTCTGATTTTTTTCTACCGCAGATTAGTTTCAAGCAACCGATTATTGGCAAATGCTTTTTTCCTCATTAAAAAAAAAAAAAACATTGGTTGGATTTGGTCACATGCATAGGTGCCCTGCATGAAGGCTGAATGAGCAATCCATTTTCCATTTTCACATCCATGCAATTTTCTGAGGCTTTAATAATTTAACCATCTTCTAATTCCTTTCTCACAGTTACAGGTAAGCTAAGGGAAGAAGAAGCTGTCCTTAGAAAGTTAGATAAGCCCACCATTTCAGAAATAATATCAGCTAGCATTTATTAACAGCATACTTTGTAGCAGGTACTGGGCTAGACATTGAGGATGCCAAGATGAATAAAACATGTAGATGTAACAGCACAGGAGATTGACGCAAAAGCCAATAACTATTAGTCATTTGTTTACTGTGTTCAAAAAATAGTTATTGAGCCTCTCCTGTGTGCCAGGCAGTGGGGATATAGCCCCGAACAAGACAAACATGGTTCCTGCCCTCAAGAGCTTCAACCTAGAGTTGAAGGCAATCCTTAGAGATTTTAAGTGTGCCAAGTATCCCAAATCAGAAGTACAGCGTGTTACAGGAGTGTATAGCAGGCAGAAGGAACTTAGGCCTTCTGGGAGGTTGTAGGTAGTCAGAGAAGGCTTCCTGGAAGAAATTGCCTTAAGCTGATAATCTAGAGGACAAGCAGGAATAAACTAGGTGAAGCGGATTACCTGCAGGAGTTAGATTACAGGCATGTGGAAACAGCGCGAGAAAACAAATGGCAGGTTGGAAAATGGAAATAAGGTATAGAGAGCAAGGAGGAAGGTGCCAGAAAGTGAAAGCTGGAAAAGGAGATAGAGTAAATCCATCTTGGATTCTTGCAACATTTATCAGGAGAAGGTGAAGGTATTTGACATTCTGAGTCATCATCATCTTCACTCTTCACTCCCTAGATAAAATTATTGGTTTATTGGATTAGCTTTTGAGTGTCTTCTAGAATTGGCTGCATTGTTGTTTCAGAAAGAAGCAATTCTAAGAGGAGTTAAAGAGTCCTAAAGTTACGAAATGATATGACTAAAGGAATTAAATACTTGGGAATGTATTTCACTAAGGAGGTGAAGAAAAAAAAATGATATGACAAAGTTTTGGTTTAATCGACCTCTTAAAATATGCAGCTCTGTCTAGTCTGGAACCCTGAGACCAAACCTGAAAGGGATCACAGGGATTCTTTGACCAAAGGCCTGAATTTAGCTGTCTACTTCAGAGGCCTGAGATCAGCCCAGGGCGTGCTGCAGGGGTAACCATTCTCATGAGCAGGCCTTCCCTGAGTAGTTAGTTCAGCAATTTAAAAATAACTAAATGTGGCCAAGTTCTCACTTTCATATCACTTTGATTTTCTTGCATTTTTTAATACCTTGTAATAAAATTGAGATGCCATAACAAAAATAATAGTCCAATCTAAAGATTGCTGTGAGATATTAAAAAAAAAAACCTTAAATGCAACATTTTGTTCATCCCAGATTATACAGGGAAAAAAACGCAATGACTCAGCTGTTGCGTTGAACTGCATGCTATTGCTGATAAAATCTCCATTACCTTTTTGTAAATTTAATTACATCAGTCTAGTGGGCTCCATGCAGATATTTACTTTTAGTATAATGGATTTTTAAGGGAAAATGTTCCATGAAAGCATTGAGCATTGAATATTTCATTTGAAAGCAAATGCTAAAAGTGGTTTTTTTTTTAATTTTTATTTATTTTTGGCTGTGTTGGGTCCTTGTTGCTGCGCGCGGACTTTCTCTAGTTGCGGCGAGAGGGGGCTACTCTTCGTTGCAGTGATCAAGCTTCTCATTGCGGTGGCTTCTCTTGTTGCAGAGCACGGGCTCTAGGAGCACAGGCTTCGGTAGTTGCGGCACGCGGGCTCAGTAGTTGTGGCTCACAGGCTCTAGAGTGCAGGCTCAGTAGTTGTGGCGCACGGGCTTAGTTGCTCCGCAGCATGTGGGATCTTCCTGGACCAGGGATCATCCTGTGTCCCCTGCGTTGGCAGGCAGATTCCCAACCACTGTGCCACCAGGGAAGCCCTAAAAATATTTTTATAACATTCAATATTGAGACTTTGGGAAAAAGTAAAGTAAAAATATCCTTTAAAGGATTAAAAGTAAACTTTTACAGCCTTCAGCTATGAGGAGTATTTAGAATTTCACACTAATAATAATATTAATATATTATTGATAAATGCATTAGAGTGAGGAATAACTCTGCTAACACTTTGGCTGATTTTTTTTTCTGTGTGAAGTTATATTAATGTTCTTCATATGGTGTGACATGACTAAGACAGCTCACCTGTTTAGTGACAAGACCAGATGAACACATCCATAAATTTATAAGGATCAAGATATTTAAATGTATTTCAAAACAAAATTAAGGCACCATCTTACCTATACCTTTGGTATAGGTAGCACGTTAAACACTTTGCTGGAATTCTCAGTTCTTGAAAAAATGGAAAAATTGAATGTGTGCTGACTCCTTAGACCCTGTAACTGAAGATCATTTGGGGTTAATTATATTAACAGGATCACATAGCATTAGATTTTAAATATATGTATATGTGCTAATGGCAAGGGAGCAATACATATTTGATAATAATTCATTAGCAGTATCTAACGAATCCATGTTTGTCCCTAAAAGCAGTCATTATGGGAGCTCTTTTGATCCCTATTTGATGTCTTCAGGAGGAAGTTTTTTTTAGAACAAAAATGTCGATTTAAATATGATCTTCCAATTTGCCAATTTTTGATGAACATCAACTATAATGTGAATGTTTATCACTTTTGCATTTCATATGTTCCAAAATGGATTAATTACCTTCCTTTTCTAATAGCTGTGTATAGTACAGTATAGTACATTATATTAACTCCCTTTAAAGCATTATTTCTCTTATACATTTGTACATTTAGTTTATTTTGTAACCAGATGGTGGAGGATGGTGTTGATAGTGTGTAACGAGCAATTTATATGAAGAATGAATATTTGCTTTTACTAATGATAGTAAGAATTTAAAGTGCTTTCTTATTAATGTGGAAGGAACCTTCATCTATTGTTATTCCTACTAGTTCTTGCAAACCATGTATTATTGATTAGTACTTAACGAATGTTAAGCCTGGGACACTGTGCATTAAAAAAATATATATATATTCGGACTTCAGAAAACCAAAGGAGTCCTGTCAGTAAACATTCTGAACTAATCAAAGGCACAGTAAAAAGTTTATAGGTAAACGTCAGAAGACAAGTCGAGTCGAGAGTGTTCCGCAAGTCACAGGAAGTCCCCCCCGCCCCCGCCGCCAGCACCCTCATGGAGGGGGGTTTTCTGTGTTGTCAGGTGAGAAAGTAATGAGAGGGGAACCACAGAGCTGACGCAGTAAGACAGGTGTGAGAGCTTCCAATTTTGTTGCTGTAACAATCGCTAATGTCTCCAGGGCTCCCACACACCAGTGAAAGAGTAGGTATACAACAGTTTGGGAATGAGTATTGATGCTCTTGACAGTTTTAACTTTAGTATACTACTAACTAGCAGTTGATGCCACGCTATTTCAGAGAAATCCTTGGTACTAAAGACCACAACCTAGTACGGAATTCCCAGGACCGTCTTTTTTTTTTTTTTTTTTTTTTAAATAAGCTTCCCTCAAGCCCCAAGTACCCATTTCCTGCTCTGTAGAACTTATCTCATGCTGACTTTCCATAAGGAGCAGCTAAGAAGGATGTGTCCCAGGCCCCAAATGTCCATCTCACCTGTTGCTTATTTGTAAGACAGCAGCAAACTAAGGGAGAGTGTGTTCAACGCTGGTGAAGATGTGGCTTCTGCCTTTATTTCCATGTTCTAGATATTCCAATGAAATGGACTATGGTTTTGTCCATGACAACAATTTTTTGCCTATGACAGAAAAATTTTGCTTTGATAGGTTTGATTATTTTTAAGGATCTGAGACCTGCTTCATGATTGATGAACTATATGGTAATCATTTAAGACTCCAAAGAAAAGAGTTAGCAAAAAATTAGAATATTAGAATCATACAGGTCTTAAAAGATCATCCAGAGTATTCCCTAATGCCCTCATCCCAGTAAATGACTTACATCCTGTGTTTGAATAGCAGCACATCTGTCTTTTTAAGCAGCCCATTGCATCTGGAAAGCTCTATCTAGTCAAATCTCATATATATATATATATCTGTCGCACTGAAACTGTCTGCTGCTCCTTACCCAGTGCATGTATTTTAATAGCTTTGCCAAAGCAAAGACAGGTTTCACTGTGTGCCTCTTTCCTGATTCAACAGCCTTGATTCTGCATTTCTTCATTGTAATTATTTAATCCTCACTTGTCTTACGGGTTAGGCACAAAATCTGAGTCTTCCTTTACTCTGATTTTGGCTTCAATTATCTCTACTGTGTAACCAATAATTCCCATAAACTTCATCTGCTACTCTAATTTGGCTTTCATCAGCTCCTGGATTTCCAAATGTATCTGATGCATTTCTGGGACAGCCTTCCAAACAGTATCTTCCCTTCCAGAACAACTCTCCTGCCCAAAGACTAACTTATTTTATTGTACTACTATGTTTCTAGTCTTCCAGGTTGAAAGTATATTTCGTTAACTTTTTATTTTGACATACAGTCAATCCTCATTATTCACAGATTGCATGTTCGTGAATTCATCCACTGGATAAAATTTTTAACCCCCCCCCCCAAATCAATACTCGCGGTGCTTTTGCGGTCATCATGGACACGTGCAGATGGGTGAGACATTTGAGTCGCCCGGTGTGCCCAGTTCCCTGCCGAGGTCGAACAGGGGAACGCTGTGCCTTCTTGTCTCAGCTTAATACTGCAAACAAGTACTCTTTTCGTGGTCTATTCAGTGCCACATTTTTCACATTTTTGTGGGAATTTTGCTATGCAAAATGGCTCCAAAGTACAGTGCCAAAGCACATGAGCATAGTGTTCCTGAGTGTAAGAGAGCTGCAAAGTGCGTTAGGGAGAAAACCTATGCGCTAGCGAGCTTCACTCAGGCATGAGTCATGAGTCGTAGTGCTGTGGGCCAATGTGAGTGAATCAGCAATATATATTAAATAAGGTCTTTAAACAGAACACACATAAAACAGGTTTTGTATTGATCGGTTGAAAAAAAAAAATACTGTGACCAGAGGCTTGCAGGAACCTAACCTTTTATCTCTCTTAGGAGCAAGGCTTCAATGTTCCCTAATTCTGTGTTGACAGAAACTTCATAGAACATTACTGCAGATAATGAGAAAGGACTGTCATTTCAGACTTACAGAAATGTTGCAAGAAGAGTAAAGTGAATTTACGTATACCCTTCATCAGGAGTCCCCAGATGTTAGTATTTTACCACATTTGCTTTATCCCCCCTCCCCCCCATGGCTATGTGTGTGTATGTGTGTATACACACACCTATAATTCTAACATATATCTGTATCATTTGCACTTAAATGCTTCAATGTGTATTTCCTAAAAATAAGGACATTTCCTTATATAACAATACAGTTATCAATTAGGAAACTAACATGAATTCAGTATTCCCTAACCTGTAGATCCTAATTTACCCCTTGCTGCAATAATACTGGATCATGGGTTGCAGTCAGATGTCATGTCTCTGTAGCCATCTATAATTTAGTACAGTTCCTTAGTCCTTGACATTAATATTCTTGAGGAGCATACATCAGTTATTTTGTAGAATAATGTTTCTTCATGATTGAATTTTTTTTAAGATTTTTTAAAATATTTATTTTATTATTATTTTTAGCTGTGTTAGGTCTTTGTTGCTGTGCACCGGCTTTCTTTCGCTGCAGTGAGCAGGAGCTGCTCTTTTTTTTTTTTTTTTTTTGACACACACACACTGTATTTTATTTTTACAAGAGATAAATAAACTGACACCAAGCATTGTAAATGGATAACCACAACAAAAGGAACAATGATTGCAATTACCAAACACGAAACACACTCATACTATGTCATAATATTGACATTCAGTCCAGTAATCCTCCACTGTAACAGGGAGCTACTCTTCGTTGTAGTGCGTGGGCTTCTCGTTGCGGTGGCTTCTCTTATTGCAGAGCACGGGTTCTAGGGCACGTGGGCTCAGTAGTTTGGCTCACAGTCTCTAGAGCACAGGCTCAGTAGTTGTGGCACACGGGCTTAGTTTCTCCGTGGTATGTGGGATCTTCCAGGACCAGGGCTTGAACCCATGTCCCCTGCATTGGCAGGTGGATTCTTAACCACTGCACCACCAGAGAAGCCCTCTTCATGGTTAAATTTATATTATGCTTTTTTTGGCAGGAATATTACAAAAATGATGTGTCCTCCTCAGGACATGGTATCAGGAGGAATAGGTTATTGATTTGTTCCATTTCTCGTAATGTTAGTTGATCACTTATTTAAGGTGGTGTCTGCCAGGTTTCTCCATTGCAAAATTATTGTTGATGTCCTCCAGCCAGAGACCCCCTGGGAATACACCTCTGGTTAAACAAAGTTGGGTTTGTTGGCTCAGAACAACAAGGGAGAGGGCACACCATGAGGAACCGTGGGGCATCTCAGTAAGAGTGTATTAAAAGGTGCTTATTATCAGATTTGGACTTATATGATCAATTATTGGGGGGAGGTTTCAAGGAAATGTGGTTTTACTCTAGAGTGGGTGCTGTCAAAATGGGCGGTTCACTGTTGGTTATATTAATAATTTGTATATAGGAGGCAAGAGGAACGGAGCAAAGCTAAACCTGTGTTTGAAAGAAACAACACTCACTCACGTCGGTGGGGAGAGGAGGATGTTGGTTATTTTTTGTGGTTTGGACAATATTCCTGTTGTTTTTTTTTTTCTGTGTCCACATGTGATTATGGAGTGGTTCTGTTTTTGTTTCATTCCAGCATGGCCACAGAGCATCTAATATTGGCGTTCTATGAAATTATTTACATTCAGCAAGGGAACACCATCACCTAGGTGTGAGAGCCAGATCTGCTCCTGTTTGATAATAGTCAGGGACTGATTTTTTTCTTGTTTATTACTATTTTCACCCTTTGTTAATTAATGTAAGCATCCCTACTGAAGTAGGTAGGTGGGTAGACAGATGGGTGGGTGGCTGGGTGGATGAAAGTACAGATGGATGGGAAGGGAGAGAGCGCTTCCTCACAATAGAAAGTTAATTGATAAATGTAAGAAATGATAGAAGTAGAAAATCATTATTTGCCAACCGTAATAATTTGAGGCAAAGATCTTCAATAGATGCTCTGACTAGTGGATGAAAGGTTGAGGAACAATAGGACACTTTATAATCTCAAAGTATTTCCATACAAGATACCTATCAATTACAAAAGAAAAATAGCTATTTTATAAAGCAGAAAAATTGTAACCACTCTGGTGTGATGGTGGTGGTGGTAAAAGCCAACTTTTACTGAAAAGTTACTGTGTGAGAAATACTTTATATTGATTTAATCCCAATGAGGTAGATAGTATGGACATTCTGAGGTTTTTAAAGGCTTATGATCTAGCCCTGGATATGCCCTTGATGTTTAACCAAGCCAGTATTCAAACCCAGGATTCCTCTTAACAGCCGTACTATGCCAGCTCTTTCTCATATATATAAAATCTGTCACTCAATTTCCCGTTTAAAGTCTCTCCTTTGTGCCCCTTCTTTTCCCGCTGTAATCAGAGTATAAGCTCTCTTTACCTCGTGTATGGATTACTGCCGCAGTTTCCAAGAGATCCTCCCTATTCCTGTTTCTTCTTTGTCAAATCTGCCATATGGAGTGTTTTCCTTTGTATCTTTCCATAAGATCACATTTATCATGTCATCACCATGCCTACTTCATCAAATCCACATCCCTCGTTTTCAAGACCTTCAGTAATTTGGCCCCATTACCATAATTTGATTCCCTATCCCATTAGGAAGTTTTGTTCACAGACCCCTACGCCCTAAGCTCCAGGTCTTCTTGTCCATCAGGACATCTCTCTTTTCTACCCTATTCTTTTTCTGAATTCTACTCATTTTCAAGTCATAGCTTCTCCAAAATCTTTCCCCAGCTAGGGCCTCAAAATCAGTCTGGTGTCTAAATGTGTTCCATTCAGTTTAATATGGAATCGTTTTCTGTTTTCTACAGGTGCCTTAGTTTTGACTCTGTCTAAAGCAAGTTCATTTGCGCTGGGGACCATGCAGTGTTTTGTTTCCCCAACACCCAGCTGAGTGTTGGGTACATGGTAGAGTCTGAACAAACGGAGAACTGGCTGACTGATGAATTACTCTAAACCGACAGGTCAGCCAAGTGCAGGGAGACCCCTGTAAGTAAGCGACAGCTGCATTTTAGACATGGTATGAAAATGTTTTTCTTGGAGTTGACTGAAGTGGATGATGAATTGCTTTTGTTCTGTATGTTCCTCTGTATGTATTCTTTCCTCTCCCATTTGATTATGAGAAATAAATGCTGTTGACCCCCAAATTCCCAGAACACAGAGGAACAGCAAAAGACTGATAATTTATAGACTAATTATAATATAACCCCGTACATCGTACAACAAACTACACTACTTGGTGTTCCTCTAACACATCCTGAACTTCTTAAGCCCTCCTCATTTTCCTCATGCTGCTACTCTTCTAAAAGATATTTCTTCCTTCCTACCTGAGAAAATCTTGTCTATATTTCAAGTCCTAACAATTGTCATCTTCTCTGATAAACTCTCCCTGATCATTAGACAAAATTAATCATTCCTCTCTTCCAGCTTTAGTATAGTTTTGCTTATCCCTCTATTCTAGAACTTGCTATGCATTACTGGGAACCACATTGTTAGCTGACTGCTGTCTGGCCCCTATATATTGTGAATGCTGAGGGCAGTAGTTGTGGCTCACGGGCTCTAGAGCACAGGCTCGGTTGTTTCCCCAACACCCAGCTGAGTGTTGGGTACATGGTAGAGTCTGAACAAACGGAGAACTGGCTGACTGATGAATTACTCTAAACCGACAGGTCAGCCAAGTGCAGGGAGACCCCTGTAAGTAAGCGACAGCTGCATTTTAGACATGGTATGAAAATGTTTTTCTTGGAGTTGACTGAAGTGGATGATGAATTGCTTTTGTTCTGTATGTTCCTCTGTATGTATTCTTTCCTCTCCCATTTGATTATGAGAAATAAATGCTGTTGACCCCCAAATTCCCAGAACACAGAGGAACAGCAAAAGACTGATAATTTATAGACTAATTATAATATAACCCCGTACATCGTACAACAAACTACACTACTTGGTGTTCCTCTAACACATCCTGAACTTCTTAAGCCCTCCTCATTTTCCTCATGCTGCTACTCTTCTAAAAGATATTTCTTCCTTCCTACCTGAGAAAATCTTGTCTATATTTCAAGTCCTAACAATTTTCATCTTCTCTGATAAACTCTCCCTGATCATTAGACAAAATTAATCATTCCTCTCTTCCAGCTTTAGTATAGTTTTGCTTATCCCTCTATTCTAGAACTTGCTATGCATTACTGGGAACCACATTGTTAGCTGACTGCTGTCTGGCCCCTATATATTGTGAATGCTGAGGGCAGTAGTTGTGGCTCACGGGCTCTAGAGCACAGGCTCGGTAGTTGTGGCGCACGGGCTTAGTTGCTCTGCGGCATGTGGGATCTTCCCAAACCCAGGCTTGAACCCATGTCCCCTGCTTTGGCAGGCGGATTGTTAACCACTGCGCCACCAGGAAAGCCCAGGATCTAGGGTTTTATTCTTATCATGCTATTTTTATCTAAGATTTTTTAAAATTTATTTATTTGGTTGCCCTGGGTCTTAGTTGCAGCACGTGGGCTCCTTAGTTGAGCCTCACCAGCTCCTTTGTTGCGGCATGCGAACTCTTAGTTGTCGCATGCCTGTGGGATCTAGTTCCCTGACCGGGGATCAAACCCGGGCGCCCTGCATTGGGAGCGCTGAGTCTTAACCACTGCATCACCAGGGAAGTCCCTATCTAAGACTTTTTAATTCTATCTTTTTAAGCCCCAATATTAAATGTTATTATTTTATGTTACTAGTTTTTAGAGTATAATTGACATACAACATTATTAGTTTCATAGATACAACATTTTATTATTTTCTTTGTTTACATACCCAGAAGTGGAATTGCTGGGTCATATGGTATTTCTATTTTTAATTTTTTGAGGAACCTTCATATTGTTTTTCACAGCTGCACCAATTTACATTCCCACCAGCAGCGCATGAGGGCTCTTTTTTCTACAGATCCTCACCAACACTTGTAATTTCTTGTCATTTTGACAAAAGCCATTCTGATAGGTGTGAGACGATAACTCACTATGGTTTTGGTTTGCATTTCCCTGATGATTAGTGTTGCTAAGCATCTTTTCATCTACCTATTGGTCATCTGTATGTCTTCTTTGGAAAAGTGTCTATTCAGATTCTCTGCCCATTTTTTAATTGGATTGTTTGTTCTTTTGTTGTTGAGCTATATGAGTTATTTGTATAGTTTGAATATTAACCCCTTATTCGATATACGATTTGCAAATGTCCCCTCTCTTTTTGCTTTCTTGTTGGTTTCATTGGTGTACAGAAGCCTTTTAGTTTGACGTAGCAACTAATTTATTTTTAGGCTTAGCTGTATATCTACCAGTTTATTTGCACACCAATACTTCTTGCATCTCAAATTTTCTTCTACCTGAAATAAATCCTTTAGAGTTTCCTTCTAAAGAAATAAGCCACAGAATAGAGAGCTCAGAAATGAACCAACATTTATATGGGCAATTAATCTACAACAAAGGAGGGAAGAATATACAGTGAGGAAAAAAACATCCTTTTTAGTAAATGGTGTTGGGAAAACTGGACAGCTACATGCAAAAGAATCAAACTGGACTACTCTCTCACACCATGCACAAAAATAAATTCAAAATGGATTAAAGACTTAAATGTAAGACGTGAAACCATAAAGCATATAGAAGAAAACATAGGCAATAACTCTTTGACATCAGTCTTAGTAATATTTTTTTTGAATATGTTGCCTCGGGCAAGTGAAATAAAAGCAAAAATAAGCAAATGAGACTACATCAAACTAAAAATCTTTTGCACAGTGAATGGAACTATCAACAAAATGAAAAGGCCACCTACTGAATGGGAGAAGATATTTACTGACAATATATCCAATAGGCGGTTAATATCCAAACTATATAAAGAACTTGTACAACTCAACATCAAAAAACAAACCTGATTAAAAATGGGAAGAGGATCTGAATAGACATTTTTCCAAAGAAGAAATACAGGTGGCCAGCAGGTACATGAAAAGATGTTCACCATCGCTAATCATCAGGAAAATGCAAATCAAAACCACAATGAGATATCACCTCACACCTGTCAGAATGGCTATATCAAAAAGACAACAAGTGTTGGTGAGGATGTGAAGAAAAGGGAACCCTTGTGCAGTGTTAGTGGGAATGTAAACTGGTACAGCCACTATGGAAAACGTATGGAGGTTCCACAAAAAATTAAAAATACAACAACCTTATCCAGCAATTTCACTCCTGGCTATTTTATCCAAAGAAAATGAAAACACTAATTAGAAAAGATATATGCACCCCTATGCCCACTGCAGCATTATTTACAATAACCAAGATATGGAAGCAACCCAAGCACCCATCAGTAGATGAATGGATAAAGAAGATATGGTGTTTGTGTGTGTGTGTGTATACACACACACACACACACACACACACACACTAATCAAAATAAGTCAGATAGAGAAAGACAAATACTGTGTGATTTCACTTACAGTGTGGCATCTGGGAAACAAAACAAATGAACAAACATAACAAAACAGAGTATAGATACAGAGACCAAACAGGTGTTTGCTAGAGAGGAGGGGTGTAGGGAGAGCAAAGAAATAGGTGAGAGAAATTGAGGTACTAACTTACAGTTGCAAAATAAGTGAGTCACAGGTATGAAATGTATAGCTTGGGGAATATAGTCAGAAAGTATGTAATCTCTTTGTATGGTGATGTATCTTAACTAGACTTATTGTGGTGATCATTCTGAAATGTATAGAAAAAAATCACTATATTGTGTAACAGGAAATAACATGGGTTAGTTGTAGGTCCAGAAACAAACAAACTCACTCATAGAAAAAGAGACCAGATTTGTGGTTATCAGGGGGAGGGGTGAGCAATGGATAAAGACAGTCTAAATGTACAAACTTCTAAGATACATAAGTACTAGGGATGTAATGTACAACATGGTAAATATAATTAACACTTTTATATATGAAAGTTAAGAGAGTAAATCCAAAGAGTTCTCATCACACACAAATTTTTTTCCATTTCTTCAATTTTGTATCTATATGAGATGATGGGTGTTCATTAAACTTGTGATAAGCATGATGTATATAAGTCAAATTATTATTCTGTACACCTTAAACCTATATATTGCTCTATGTCAATTATGTCTCAGTGAAACTGGAAAAAATAAAATAATTGATACGAAACAAAGAAGAAAGGAAACTCACTTTTTGTTTTTCTAAAAATATCCTCTTTTGCTAAAAGATTACTTTGTTGCTTATTTAATTCTAGTCTGACAGTCTAGTTATTTTTTTAAAATCTTTATTGGAGTATAATTGCTTCACAATACTGTGTTAGTTTCTGTTGTACACCAAAGTGAATCAGCCATATGCATACATATGTCCCCATATCCCCTCCCCCTTGAGCCTCCCTCTCATCTTCCCTGTCCCACCCCTTTAGGTCATTGCAAAGCACCGAGCTGATCTCCCTGTGCTATGCTGCTGCTTCCCACCAGCCATCCGTTCTACATTTCATAGTGTATATATGTCGATGCTACTCTCACTTCGCCCCAGCTTCCCCCTCCCACCCCGTGTCCTCAGGTCCATTCTCTATGTCTACGTCTTTATTCCTGCCCTGCCAATAGGTTCATCAGTACCATTTTTTTTTATTCCATATATGTGTGTTAGCATACGGTATTTGTTTTTCTCTTTCTGACTTACTTCACTCTGTATGACAGACTCTAGGTCCATCCACCTTACTACAAATAACTCAATT
>NC_041220.1:81410650-81428369 GCF_002837175.3 Physeter macrocephalus | reverse complement strand
TTTCGTTTCTTTTTATGTCTGAGTAATATTCCATTGTATATATGTGCCACATCTTCTTTATCCATTCATCTGTTGATGGACACTTAGGTTGCTTCCATGTCCTGGCTGTTGTAAATAGTGCTGCAATGAACATGTGGTACATGTCTCTGTTTGAATTATGGTTTTCTCAGGGTATATTCCCAGTAGTGGGATTGCTGGGTCATATGGTAGTTCTATTTTTAGTTTTTTAAGGAACCTCCATACTGTTTTCCATAGTGGTTGTATCAATTTAAATTCCCAACAACAGTACAGGAGAGTTCCCTTTTCTCCACAGCCTCTCCAGCATTTGTTTCTAGATTTTTTGATAATGGCCATTCTGACTGGTGTGAGGTGATATCTCATTGTAGTTTTGATTTGCATTTCTCTAACAATTAGTGATGTTGAGCATCTTTTCATGTGCCTCTTGGCCCTCTGTATGTCTTCCTTGGTAAAATGTCTGTTTAGGTCTTCTGCCCATTTTTTAATTGGATTGTTTTTTTTGATACTGAGCTCCATGAGCTGTTTGTATATTTTGGAGATTAATCCTTTGTCTATTGTTTCATTTGCAAATATTTTCTCCCATTCTGAGGGTTGTCTTTTTGTCTTATTTATGGTTTCCTTTGCTGTGCAAAAGCTTTTAAGTTTAATTAAGTTCCATTTGTTTGTTTTTATTTTCGTTACTCTAGGAGGTGGGTCAAAAAAGATCTTGCTGTGGTTTATGTCAAAGAATGTTTTTCCTATGTTTTCCTCTAAGAGTTTTATGGTGTCTGATCTTACATTTTGGTCTTTAATCCATTTGGAATTTATTTTTGTATATGGTGTTAGGGAGTGTTCTGATTTCATTCTTTTACATGTAGCTGTCCAGTTTTCCCAGCACCACTTATTGAAGAGGCTGTCTTTTCTCCATTGTATGTTCTTGCCTCCTTTGTCGTAAATTAGGTGACTGTATGTGCGTGGGTTTATCTCCAGGCATTCTATCCTGTACCACTGATCGATATTCCTGTTTCTGTGCCAGTACCATACTGTCTTGATTACTGTAGCTTTGTAGTATAGTCTGAAGTCTGGGAGCCTGATTTCTCCAGCTCAGTGTTTCTTTCTCAAGATTGCTTGGGCTATTTGGGGTCTTTTTTTTTTTTTTTTTTTTTTTCGTATGCAGGCCTCTCACTGTTGTGGCCTCTCCCGTTGCGGAGCACAGGCCCCGGACGCGCAGGCTCAGCGGCCATGGCTCACGGGCCCAGCCGCTCCATGGCATGTGGGATCTTCCCGGACCGGGGCACGAACCCGTGTCCCCTGCATTGGCAGGCAGACTCTCAACCACTGCACCACCAGGGAAGCCCTATTTGGGGTCTTTTGTGTTTCCATACGAATTGTAAAACTTTTTCTTCTAATTCTGTGAAGAATGCCATTGGTAGTTTGATAGGGCCTGCTCAGAATCTGTAGATTGCTTTGGGTAGTATAGTCATTTTCACAATATTGATTCTTCCAATCTAAGAATATGGTATATTTCTCCATCTGTTTATGTCATCTTTGACTTCTTTCATCAATGTTTTATAGTTTTCTGAGTACAAGTCTTTTGCCTCCTTGGGCAGGCTTATTCGTAGGTATTTTATTCTTTTTGTTGCAGTGGTAAATGGGATTGTTTCCTTAATTTCTCTTATTTTTCATTGCTGGTGTATAGGAATGCCAGAGATTTCTGTGCATTAATTTTGAACCCTGCAACCTTACCAAATTCAATGATTAGTTCTAGTAGTTTTCTGGTGGCATCTTTAGGATTCTCTATGTATAGTATAATGTCATCTGCAAATAGTGACAGTTTTACTACTTCTTTTCCAATTTGTATTCCTTTTATTTCTTTTTCTTTGATTGCCATAGCTGGAACTTCCAAAACTATGTTGAATAACAGTGGCAAGAGTAGACATCCTTATCTTGTTTCTGATCTTAGAGGAAATGCTTTCAGTTTTTCACCATTGAGTATGATGTTTGCTGTGGGTTTGTCATATATGGCCTTTATTATGTTGAGGTAGTTTCTCTCTGTGCCCACTCTCTGGAGAGTTTTTATCATAAATGGGTGTTGAATTTTGTCAAAAGCATTTTCTGCATCTCTTGAGATGATCATATTGTTTTTCTTCTTCATTTTGTTAATATGGTTTATCACATTGATTGATTTGCATATATTGAAGAATCCTTGCATTCCTGGGATAAACCCCAGGAATTCGTGTGTGTGAGTGCATGTGGCTTAATAGTCTTTTAAACTTTTAATTTGCTGAAATTCATTAGGCCTTGTTAGAAATTATGCTTCTCAAGCACTACGGGGTCACGGCATGACATGCAGTATTTTATTCACTGTTCCCCGAGCAGGGATCGAACCCGTGCCCCCTGTAGTGGAAGCATGGAGTTCTAACCACTGGACCACCAGGGAATTCCTTGTCAGACTTTAAATAAAATGAATTTGCACTGCTAACCTACAAGAGGCCAAGATTGTGATTACGAATATCAAGGAGGTTGTTTTTTCTTCCACCTAGTGCGAATGGTATAGCAGCAGGTTTTCTTGGTGATGAAGATTGATTTCTGATTCACCCTCACACTGAAGGTCTTAGCTCTTTGGGGTCATGGCCTTTTGCAAGGATTTCCTGTTAGACTCATCACTTTGGGGCTCTGTGCTTTGTGTCCAATCTACCCTGCACCCACAGAAGACAAAAATCAACAGTAGAGGTCACCAGGGCTTAGTGGAAAATAACCAAAAGCTGGCCTCAGAGATTCCTTATTTTCTGAGATTACTGCTTTCACTGTGCCTTGGGCCTCTGTGCATTGCTTAGTTTCATTCAAACTATGTGACACATTTTTAAATATATATTTTAAAATATTTGTATGCCATATTTGGGTTGTTTTAGTGTCATATTTGTGAGGGTTCTTTTCCCCAATATTACCAGAAATAAGCCCAGCATTGTTATCTTTTATAGTTTACTCCTTTTTCCTAAAGTGTATTGAGGTGTAGCAATAATACAGTTAGTGAATTCCTACTGGGAACTTTTAAGAGTATTTGGATAAACTGGTGATTTTTTTTTTTAAACTTAAGCCTTTATTTCTTTATTTTTGGCTGAGTTGGGTCTTCATTGCTCCACACGGGCTTTCTCTGGTTGCTGCGAGCAGGGGCTCCTCTTCATTGCGATGTGCGGGCTTCTCATTGCAGTGGCTTCTCTTGTTGCAGAGCACAGGCTCTAGGTGCACGAGCTCAGTAGTTGTGGCATGCAGACTCTAGAACGTAGGCTCAATAGTTGTGATGCACAGGCTTAGTTGCTCCACGGCATGTGGGACCTTCCCGGACCAGGGCTTGAACCCCTGTCCCCTGCATTGGCAGGCGGATTCTTAACCCCTGCACCACCAGGGAAACCCTAAACTGGTGATATTTTTTAAATTACATTTTAACTATGGTTTTCCCTAAACCTTTGAAAACTATCTTGAAAATTTAATCGTTTTAAGAACTACAATGATCATGATCAAGATCATGATTGTTGTAGCTACTTTACTATAAATCTTTCAGTGCTAAAAATTCTTATAAGTAATAAAAGATGCTTTAATCTTTGACTCTCCAAATTGTTTGATAGAATAATTGCAACATTTTTTGAGTATTTACCACATGCCAGGTGGTGTTGAAAGACTCCTAATCTTCACAACAACCTCATAAGCTTGATACTAGTAATTTTGATTCCACATGACAAATGAAAAAAAAAAAAAAGACATCTTTTAATTTGCCTGAAATCACACAGCTAGCAGGTGAAGAGCTGAGATTCAGACACGGGGAGTTTGGTTCTAGAACCACAGTTAGTCCCCCTACTGTCTTTTCTGTTTGATACCAGTTGGTGTACTTAACAGATCAGATAATGAGCAAGATTGACCAAAGTGTGCTTTAAAACTTCACTTCAATAATGGCACTGAAAAAATAATTGCAAAATATGCTGGGTTTTGATAGGGACTGTGTTTGATCTGTAGATCAGTTTGGAGAATCTCAAGCCTGTAATTGGTGAGGATTGCCATGCTAACAATATTGAGTCTTCCCATCCATGAAGATGAAAGATCTCCTTTTAGATCTTTCTCTCAGCAAGGTCTTATGGTTTACAATGTATGTATTGTGCTGCTTTTGTTAAATTTGTTTTTCAGTGTTTTATTATTTTAATGCTATTGTAAATGCAGCTTTTCTATTTCATTTTTGGATTGTTTGTTGTGAGTATAGAGAAATACTGTTGATTTGTATAGTCTATCCAGCCACCTTGCTGAAATCGTTTATTAGTCATTGTATTTTTCCTCTGGATTCCTCAGGGTTTTCTACATACAAGACCTTGTCAACTGAGAATATTTTTTTTCCTTTTCAGTCTAGATGTCTTTATTTTTAATTTTTTCTTCACTGCACTGACTACAACCGCCAGTAAAATGTTGACTATAAGTGATAATGTGTTCCTGATCATAGGTGGAAAATATTCAGTCTTAAGCCATGAAACATGGTGCTAATTGTAGGGTTTTGTGTAAGTGCCCTTTATCAGGGCAAAGAAATTACTTTTTGTTCCCCATGGCTGAATGGGTATTAGATTTTGGCAAAAGTTTTTCTGCATCTGTGGAGTGATCATATGGTCATGCCCTGTATTAATGTGGCATATTCCACATTAAACTAACCTATCATTTTTGTACTATATCCCCTTTGGTGACAGTGTATATATTGCTGGGGTCAGTTTGCTAGTATCTTGCTAAGAGTTTTTGCCTCAGTGTTCATGAGGGATATATATTGGTCTGCAGTTTTTGTTTTGTGTTTTTTCTTTTGATGTTATTGTCTCGTTTGGGGTTTAGGATAATACAGACTTAAAGAATGAGTTGAACTGTTCCTTCTACTCTTTTCTGAAAGTGTAAGGGATTATTTCTTTAAATATTGATATATCAGTTAAATACTCTGGGGTGGTGATTTTCTTTGGGAATATTTTTAATAACTAATTGAAATTTTTTAACTTGTTGTAGATCTCTTCAGATTTTCTTTTCCTTGAGTCAGTTTCAACAATTTCTGTTTCTAGAATTTGTTCATTTCACCCATGTTTTCTAATTTGTTAGAAATAAAGTTATTATTCACAGTATATCCTTATAAATTTTTTTAAACTTCTGTAGCATCAGTATGCTACATGGCATTTCATTCCTAATTATAATAATTATGTATGAGGAAGTCCTTGCCTCCCATGAATTCACAAGTCTAACGGGGGAGACAGACTAAAAATAAATAAATTAAAAATATTATATTTATAATAAAGTAAAATACATGATGTTATATAGGGGTGAACAAAGTGCTATGGGGTGACCAGGGCATGCCTGTCTCTGTCTAGTAAGCATTCACAAACTGCTGCCTTTGATTGGGACTCAGGAGGGTCGGAGTCTGCCAAGCAAAGGGGATGCAGTAGATAGGGGATTCTGGGCACGGAAAGCGGTATGTGTAAAGACAAGGCTCGGGTTCAAGTAATATCTGAAAAATACCCTGGAGGGTGCATGATAAAGAGCAGTAGAAGACAGAACTTAGGTCGAAGATACATTTACACCTGCTGAATATTCTGGCCTTCATCCTCTGGGCCACCAGATGCCAGCCAAGGTCTTTAATGATCAAATTAGTTTTCACTTTTGTTTTGTCTTAGAATTTATCTCCAGCAGCTCTGTGGAGCTTAAGACTGCAATGAGAAGGGACAGGTAACAGGTCAATCAAATAGGAGACTTTTGGACTCTAAGGGCTGAGAGATGGTGAGTACAAAAATAAAAAGTAGACAAAAAAGCATAGCCAAATTCAAAAGAAGATTATGATAAAATTGACAGGATGTGGTGATATGGAAATAAGGAATGGTGAGGGTGATGGTTGGGCACAGAGGACTTGGAGGGCATGGAGAGGAGGTAGCCTCTGGGAAGCTGCCAGACAGGAAATCAACCCAAACAACAACAAAAGTCAGATAAGATGTCCAGATGAATCATTGGCTAAGGGGCCAGGTAAAGAGGGAAAATCCAGGCAAGAGCAAACCTACAGAGACTTGGGAACCCAGGCTGGAATGACAGCTGTAGGTGGATCCTAAATAAGTTTTGTGAGCTGCCGAGAGGGAAATGACTTAATCTAATATCCGTGCTCTTAAGGTTGGGTGAGGTGGGGCAGTAAGAAGCTCCAGTCCAACATGGTCATTTTGGCACTCTTATTTTTAATAAAAGCTTGGAATTAATCTAAACCCTGCTTAAAGTAGGATAATGATATTGACTAATAATTCTGCGCCAGCTAATGTTCTTCCTGCAGGTAACTCAGATACTACACAGAGACCGTCATTAATTCTGAAATCATAGAGGAATTATTTAGAAAGCAACTCTTTAAAAACTTCTGTAGTGCTGCCAAAGTGTTAATGCATCTTTTCAAAGCATTCAGGAGCTGGACAGATACAAATGGATGCAGTGACTATAAAGAATAAATGATGACATACCTCGTCTTGATCTACACTTTTGTAAGAGGTCCCTTTTTATGTGTGACATTCTGTGACTTAATTTTTCCTATCCATGACATTCTAGTGTTTTTTAATTGCCAACCATCCGGATGTGCTGTCAGTATGAATCAGGTTTTTTGTATAATTAAGCCAGCTTATCTGTCATCCAGCATAATTAATCCCTTCTATTTTAATTACTTTTCCATTTCCAGAGCCAATCATCCTATATTAATACAAATATAGGAAAATCTGAGTCACTTTTGTAATATAAGTAATAATACAGAATGCCTGTCATACACTTCCCTCACATTTTTAGAAACATTTAACATAATTTGATAAAATATTAGTATTCTGCCAGAAACGCAGAAACCAGGAAAGACATCAGTATTTCAGTTCATTCACTTACTTCATGAAGTCAACTTTCTAAACCCGATCATGTATTTCCCAGAATTTCACAGTCTTGATTCCATGTCCAACCAATGGCGTATTATAATGTAGGAAGCCTTTCTGTTTCTGGAGGTAATTGCAGAGACTCATTGCCTGTCAGCTCATTTTTATCCCTGGTGCCTGTGTGGGTTTTTTCATGTACTCCTTCCTTAATTGAGCGTGACTCTAGTCACTGGGTATGCAGCAGTGAAAGAGACAGAAGAAGGTTCTGAGTCCCATTGAGCTCACGTGGCAGTGGGGGAGACACATAGTAAACAGATAATTATCACCAATAGTGACGAGTAATGTGCAAAGAATTTGAAGAAGATGGTGTGATAGAGAGGGGTTCTGTAGCTGGAGGGCTCAGAGAAGGCCTCTCTGAGGAGGTGGCATTAAAGCTGACACTTGAATGACAGGAGATGACATGAAATGATCATGGGACTAAGCATTCCAGGAGGAAGTCATGGCTAGAGCAGAGGTCACCAGTGAGAATATAACCCAGGAACCAAATGAACGCCAGCGCTGCTTGAGTGACATGAACAGGGCAAGTGGTAAGAAATGAGCTTAGAGAAGGAGAGAACATTCAAGGTAAGGAACGGGGATTTCATTCCAAGTTCCATGAAGAGCTGCTGGAGGATTTTAAACAAGAGAGTGATGTGATCGGATTTATGTTTTTACATAAATCTGGCTGCTCTGTGGAGAATGGATTGACGGAGGCAAGTATGGAAACACCAAGATAGGGTCCAGGTGCGAGATGAGTTTGGCTTGTACCAGAGGTGCAGAGAAGTAGATTCATTCAGGATTTATTTAGAGATGGATGGAGCAAGAGAACTTATTGATGGGTTGGCTGTTGAAGGGTGTATTATAGAAAGGGAAAAACCTGTCACAGATAACTGAGATTTTTGTTTGTTTCATAAATATTAGGACTTCAGCATCACTTAACCATTCTGGGAAGCTCTTGCATTTGTCATTTTCAAAGATTGATTCTTTGCACAGTTGCATATTTTCCATGGTTAGAGCAGACTATGGAATTCGGCTCTCTAAATTCAAATCCAGGTTCTCCAACTTAGTGGTCACATGACCTCAGGCATGTCTCTTAACCCCTTTATATTTGTTTCCTCTTATTTTAAAAATGGACTGATAATTTTCATAGGGTTTTTGACAGAAGTGACTAAGAAAATACACATAGAAAAACTTAGCACACTACTAGTCTACAGTAAGCACTCAGTAAACGTTAGTAATTAGATATTGCATTTCTGTCTTAGCCTCCTTACTATGACACATTCAGGTCTCGGGACCCAGTAATAAGAGTTATAATAACATTTTTTTTTTTTTTGAGATATGCGGGCCTCCCTCTGCTGTGGCCTCTCCCGTTGCGGAGGACAGGCTCCGGACGCGCAGGCTCAGCGGCCATGGCTCACGGGCCCAGTCGCTCCGCGGCATGTGGGATCCTCCCGGACCGGGGCGCGAACCCGGTTCCCCTGCATCGGCAGGCGGACGCGCAACCGCTGCGCCACCAGGGAAGCCCCAAAATAACATTTTTAAGAAGCAAATTTCTGCTCATTTCATAATTTTTTTCATGTATTATTTGAATAATATTTTTTAAGAATATCTTACCAATAATCCTTGTTTAATATATTCCCAAATTCCACATCTGGTAGTATCTCTTCATTTTTAAAGTGACTTTTTGTTATTTGGGTCTTAAAAATCGGTTGCCTTTTAGAGAGATTGAATATCATCAGCTTTACTGCGAAGTTAGTGTTTTCAGCCCTTACAGTGGGGTGAGGGAGGATGGGCACCTGATCCCAAGATTATATAAATCATGTGGAAGCTTAATCTGCTGCTTTCACCAGTGCCATAATGGCACATGGGCACTGCTCAGGTGTACCCTCCTCAACGCGGTCCTCCTGCTTTCCCTTTGGACTTAGGTCCATGTTGGATCTATGGGGGGAAAAGACCCTACTTGTTTGGATCACAGGGTAATCTCGAAGACCTTGTATTGAATCTTTGGTTCCCATGTAAACACTGGTTCCTGTCACTCTGTCAAGCTGCCGCTGCATCTCAGACTCTTGGGATTGGCTGTTTGCCTCTCAAAACAGGCTTGAGAACAGTAGGAAAGTAGAGTAGGTCAACACGGCATATGGTTGAGTTTGCATGGACAGATGTGCTTGAGAATAACAAGGACAGTCTTTTAAATTGGTTCCTGAGTTATAAATGTGGTATGCAGATGTTTCATGGTTATGGCTGGGATTGAGGTACATTTAGCAAATGGTCCTTTTCATGAGATAACACATTAACCTAATTTTTAAAGCTCTGATTCAATCTTTCTCTGAAGTTAACTGGGCGAGGACCATTCTCTTTGCTGTAAGCATCGTACAGCGTCATCACTGATGTGGAGCACCGTCCAGCACAAGTGGCTGTAGAATCCCTTTCTGTGCAGAACATTCAACATTAAATACATACACATGTTATGGTTCTTCTGGTTTCAGGATCTCTGTTTCTTCTCGTATTTTTTCATGACACAGATAATTTTTAAATATTTTATTTCAAAGCTTTTACACACTGTGGCACATGTAAAACAATCCCCTCTCTGATGTAACAGGTCCCTAAGCCCAGGGTGGGAGACGCTAATGTTGAACCATTGGCCAGTGGAATCTGCTACTTTTAGACGTTGACTCCTATAATTTGTCGCTCCTGACTATTGTGCTGATTGCACAGATGCTGTACTGAATCTTGTAAAAGTAGCATTGTTTCTAAATACTGTAGGGAATGATAGAGTCTGGATGTTTTTGGAAATCAGTAATCAGTGTGTGTGTCTGTGTATGTGTGTGTTGAAATATTTACACTCAATGGAGCTACACCTGATAGCCTTACAATTTTTCCTTCTACCTCTTTGAAAGACAGTGTGGTTGTGGCTATGTAAGAGCACCATGTGACGGTCTACATGGGTATAAAGAATGAGCTGTGAATTCCCAGCTCTGCCAGCACCCACAGAACTTACCCAGGACTCCCATTAGCCCTGTGTGCATGGTAAACATCTCGGCTACCCCTGCTCTGTTAAGAGCAAGTCTTCTCCAGCAGGCAAATATCCCATCATATCCCATCATGATGCAGCACCCCAGCTTGATTATATTAATGTTAATGTTTATTTGTAAGCTTTCTTTTTTTCCAGAAATGTGTACTATGTGGACATAACTCACTTTCTGTGTGTTTGCTTTTCTACCACAGACACGGGAGCAGAAAGACAGGCACTAAGAGAAAACGTGTATCCTAAATTAAGAGAATTCTGCAGAGAAAACTATGGATTAGAATTTCAGGTAACGCTGATATTAATTTCATTTTTAATTATGTCAGCTAAATAACTAATGTTTGTTTCTTGTCACAGTTTGGGTGTTATAAAATATAAGTTTTAAGCTCCAAAATATTTCATTTCTTTAAGCGTGGGTGAAAAGAAACACTGGAAAATGGAAGTAAAATATTTAGTCATTTTTGATGTTTTGCACTTTTATGCTCTGCTTCTTGGACCCTACCCGGTATTGGCTCATCTTTTTCTTCAAATTATGTTTATTTGCTTTTTTGCTAACCTCCACTAATGTCAAAAAGGGCAAGGTTGCTGAGCACCTGCCTTTAAGCTGGCATCTCTAGAAATGTTTTGCATCAAAAAATTGGGAACAACTCTCTCCCATTTCATTTTTTTGCGGTATGCGGGCCTCTCACTGCTGTGGCCTCTCCTGTTGCGGAGCACAGGCTCACCGGCCATGGCTCACAGGCCCAGCCGCTCCGCGGCATGTGGGATCTTCCCGGACCGGGGCACGAACCCGTGTCCCCTGCATCGGCAGGCGGGCTCCCAACCACTGCGCCACCAGGGAAGCCCCCGAGTGTTTCTTTTTAGCAGCTTGGTCAGTCCTTGCCTTCTGTCCTACCTTTTAGTTTTTATTTGCATTGAAGAATGTCCTTTTTCCCAAGCATTTTGGGAATTTACCATTTACCAAAAAAAACAAAAAACAAACCATCATCCTTTCAAGAAACAGTAACTGTGCATGTCATTGCTAAAATTCATAAACATCCTGGCATTTGTAGACAGTATTGATGAGGCCACCTAATAGAAAAGTACTAGAAGACATTGGGCATATCTTAGACATACAAAAAAAATTTTTAAGTGAATGGCTTCTGCAACTATAGATAACATTATTTAGTCAGAATTCGTCACCTTCATTTGCAATGGACATCTTAACTCTACAGTGCTATCCTAACTACATATTTACATTGTTAAGTAAGGACTATGGACTAGAGGTTTGTGGTGTAAGAGTATAAAATGTGTCATTGTTTTTTTGTTTGTTTTTTTTTTTACTCTTTGGGTTGGAAGAGAATTTTTTGGTTTTTTTTTTTTAATTTTATTTTTTTGTATAGCAGGTTCTTATTAGTTATCCATTTTATACATATTATTATATCCAAAATATTTCATTTCTTTAAGCGTGGGTGAAAAGAAACACTGGAAAATGGAAGTAAAATATTTAGTCATTTTTGATGTTTTGCACTTTTATGCTCTGCTTCTTGGACCCTACCCGGTATTGGCTCATCTTTTTCTTCAAATTATGTTTATTTGCTTTTTTGCTAACCTCCACTAATGTCAAAAAGGGCAAGGTTGCTGAGCACCTGCCTTTAAGCTGGCATCTCTAGAAATGTTTTGCATCAAAAAATTGGGAACAACTCTCTCCCATTTCATTTTTTTGCGGTATGCGGGCCTCTCACTGCTGTGGCCTCTCCTGTTGCGGAGCACAGGCTCACCGGCCATGGCTCACAGGCCCAGCCGCTCCGCGGCATGTGGGATCTTCCCGGACCGGGGCACGAACCCGTGTCCCCTGCATCGGCAGGCGGGCTCCCAACCACTGCACCACCAGGGAAGCCCCCGAGTGTTTCTTTTTAGCAGCTTGGTCAGTCCTTGCCTTCTGTCCTACCTTTTAGTTTTTATTTGCATTGAAGAATGTCCTTTTTCCCAAGCATTTTGGGAATTTACCATTTACCAAAAAAAACAAAAAACAAACCATCATCCTTTCAAGAAACAGTAACTGTGCATGTCATTGCTAAAATTCATAAACATCCTGGCATTTGTAGACAGTATTGATGAGGCCACCTAATAGAAAAGTACTAGAAGACATTGGGCATATCTTAGACATACAAAAAAAATTTTTAAGTGAATGGCTTCTGCAACTATAGATAGCATTATTTAGTCAGAATTCGTCACCTTCATTTGCAATGGACATCTTAACTCTACAGTGCTATCCTAACTACATATTTACATTGTTAAGTAAGGACTATGGACTAGAGGTTTGTGGTGTAAGAGTATAAAATGTGTCATTGTTTTTTTGTTTGTTTTTTTTTTTACTCTTTGGGTTGGAAGAGAATTTTTTGGTTTTTTTTTTTTAATTTTATTTTTTTGTATAGCAGGTTCTTATTAGTTATCCATTTTATACATATTATTATATATATGTCAATCCCAATCTCCCAATTCATCACACCACCACCCCACCCCCCCGCCGAAAATGTGTCATTGTTAATGGAAGAAAATTTCACCCCTCATTTGTTTCCTTCTGAATACAGTTGACCCTCGAACAATGCAGGGGTTAGGGGTGCTGACCCTCTGCGTAGTTGAAAATACACATATAACTTTACAGTCAGCCCTCTGTATCCACGGTCCCTCCATATCTGAGGATTCAACTAACCATGGATCATTTCATACTGTAGTATTTGTTACTGAAAAAATCCACACGAGTGGATCCACACGGTTCAAACCTGTGTTATTCAAGGGTTGACTGTAAATATTTTGTCTTGGTATACTTCCTAGTGCCTTCTGATAAGATGTATAAAATAAGAGTTTCAAAATGGCTTTGATCTCAGTGCATAGTGTCTGTTGGCAGCAAGCCATTGTGACACATATTGAATAGTTACTCATAAGTCACTGTTTACTTGAAAAATCGTCAACCTAAATTCCTTGTTGTGAAGTCAGCACTACCTTCTCTGAGGAATCTCGTTCTACTGATAACAAAGTCTCAACTGTTAAAAATTCTTATATGTCAAGATTCCCAAAGACTTAGACATTCCTTGGGGACTCAGTTACTGTAAAGAAATGTATCCAAGCCTATTAATCCCATCTTTGAGTTTATTTGGGTTTGCATCACTTTTGTCAGTAGAAGAAGGTTGAGCTACAGAACAGCCTCCATAAAACATGGAATTGATTAGGATTAGCTGAGGGGAAAAAAGGAAAAATGTATTTTCTAAATTTTAAGTAGGTACAGGAGAAGACAGATAAAGCCAAAGGAAAACTGTAGAAGTCAAGGTCCATAGAAGAAATTGATGGCAAGGATCATTCCAGGCAGGTGTATTGAATCAGTCAGTGAGATACTGGACAGCAGAGGAAACAGCACTGGGTAAAGCATGACATGGAATTGAGCCCCAGCTCTTGACTGTGAGTGACTTAACCCACCCGCTGGTCCTTTAGTGTCTAAAATGGGGGTGGTGACAGCTTACACATCTGAGGTTGTGTTTAGAATACAATATGCAAGGTTGCATTTGCTTCCCACCTTCCAAAGTAGGTTGGTTATAGAGCTCCCTGAGGCTGTGTTTACTAGAGAGATGGTTCTCTTTTCTCAGCTGCAGCAAAATGTGCCAGAAGCTTCACACAAAAAAGAATTTAGCCGTACAGTGTTCTGGATTCCATCTTTGTGCATCGGACTCAGGAGAAACGCATTTCCTAGAGTTACTCAAACATACCAGTCTGTTTCCTGCTTTCTTGCCTTTGCTGTTCTTACCACCTACAGTGCTTTTCCATCTGCTGCTTCCCCTGCTTCACCTCCTAAGTCCTACTCATTCCTAGGACTCTTCCTGTCTGATCTTAAGTCATGCCCCTCGTCTCCTTGCCTGCTTCTCTGCAGCTGTTTGTCCTCCATTTTGTCCCTTGAACACTTCAAGCCTATTCCATTTAAGGATTCTTCCCCGGCTGTCTCTCTATAGGAATGTCTCTCCCTCATCTTTTCATGGGTGCTTACTCACTGTCCTTCAAGTCTCCGCTGAAATGTCACTTCCTAGAGTTGCTTCCCTAATGACCCAATCTAAAGTAACCCCCTAGGTGTGCTGTCTTTTACATCATCCTATTTTAGTTATTTGCATAGCATGTGTCAGTGTTGGATATTTTTCTTGTTTACTCATGTATTGGCTTGTTTCTTGTCTTTCTTCCAAGATTGTAAGTTCCACAGGAACGTAGCTGCCTTTATGACAGCTACGTCCTAGAATAGTGCCTGGCACATAGTAAAACTCCATAAGAATGTTGAATGAATGAAGTCTGAGCCCAAACATTACTTGCTTAAAGAATTGTTCTCTGATCCCCTCATTCCTCCCAGGCTATACCACATACCCTGCTCCCCTAAAGTCCTGTGCATAACTCCCAATCATTGATCCAGTTCATTTAAGAAGTCTTTATTGACCATTGACAACATGCCAGTCGACATTCCACATGGTGGAAATACAGGGGAAAGAACCATCAGACCCTCTGCTTGTGGAGCTTCCAATATTGTTGAGAGAGGCAGACAATAAACGGTCAATTCCAGTGGTAATAGATGAATTTTACTGAGTAAATGCTTTTAAGAAAAGTAAAACACGATAAAGGGAGGTAGGGAATGCCAGGCAGTCAGAGAAGGACTGAGAAATAAGACAGCCTTTGAGAAGAGATCTGCAGAAGGTAATGGAGCAAATCATGCAGATGTTTTGGGAGGAGAATTCCAGACATAGGCAACCAGGAAAAGGGTCTGAGGTGGGAATGTGTTTAGAATATTCTAAGCACAGTAAAGAAGCCAAGTGGGAATGGAGTAGAATGGAGTAATGAGTAAGATAAATGATTGTAGGAGATGACATCAAAGGAAGATCATACCTTATGGACTAAGAGTAAGGACTTAAAATGTTACTGAGTAAGAAGGGAAAGAGTGACAGAATTTATGTTTAAGAGGTTCGTGCAAGCTTTGTGAGGGGACTGGAGTGGGGGTGGGGAGAGATGGCAGAAGCAGTAAGGCAGCGCAAGTAAGAAATGATCATGGTGCAGACTAGAATGAGCGGCAAAGATAAGAAGACATCCGACTAGGTACGTTTTTCATCGCCTGTCTATAACGTCTAAAAATTCTCGGGACTGGAACTGTGTCTTATTCACCTTATCCCAGTGATTGACCTACTATGTGCCAGGTACTTGACTATTTAGTTAAATGTCTACTGAACTAAGTTGATAGACTGCAGAGTTACACTTCAAGCAAGGCCATATACTTTTTTCTCTATGCCTGTTTGGCAGACTGTTTTCTAGTATTTCCTTTATTTTTTCATTTAAACTAAGAGTTTTAATGAAAATGCACCAGCCTCTCTGATTATGTGAACTTCAACTAATTCCATGTGTAATATACATAGTTGACTGCTTGGAGATGGGAACATTAAATGGAAAGAATGTCAAGCCTACTAAGAGCAGAAAACACACATGGCTCAGAGAACGGCAAGGGGTTTAAATAAGATGTTATTTGATTTGCCAGTGTTCAGTGAGTGCCCTTGACTATGGAGAAGAGGATCAAAAGGAAGAACAGGGGAGTAAGTTGGGAAAAATAAAGACAGATTGGGGTAAAAGCAGGTAGTGCAGGACCCAATAAATAAAGTGCTTGTAATTATCTGCAAGCCCTGCTTTCAGATGTTTCATCTCCATTCTTATTGCTGAGACCCTGATCTAACCTTAATTGCTTCAAAAAATTAGATGAAGGGACTTCCCTGGTGGTGCAGTGGTTAAGAATCCACCTGCCAAGGCAGGGGACACAGGTTCGAGCCCTGGTCCGGGAAGATCCCACATGCCGCAGAGCAACTAAGCCCATGCGCCACAACTACTGAGCCTGCACTCTAAAGCCCACGTGCCACAGCTACTGAGCCCGCGTGCCACAACTACTGAAGCCCGCACACCTAAAGCCCGTGCTCCCCAGCCAAAGAAGCCACCTCAATGAGAAGCCTGCATACCGCAACAAGGAGTAGCCCCCGGCCGCAGAGCAACTAAGCCCATGCGCCACAACTACTGAGCCTGCACTCTAAAGCCCACGTGCCACAGCTACTGAGCCCGCGTGCCACAACTACTGAAGCCCGCACACCTAAAGCCCGTGCTTCCCAGCCAAAGAAGCCACCTCAATGAGAAGCCTGCATACCGCAACAAAGAGTAGCCCCCGCTCACCGCAACTAGAGAAAGCCCACGCACAGCAACAAAAACCCAAGGCAGCCAAAAATTTAAAAAAAATTTTTAAGCTATTAAAAAAAAAAAAGATGAACAAAGAGGATCTTAACTGATCTTGTTCTCTGCTTACCCACAGTAGGTTGCAAGTCCTGGAGGAAGAAACTAGTCCTCGCTTATTTTTAAGTCTCCTGGGCCTGGAAGAGTGCTTGACATTTACTGGGTTTAGTAAAAGTAGCAAGCAGAGCTGCCTACACCATCATCGTACTTGAGTTCTTCTATACATCACCAGAGTAACCTTACTTAAATGTCAGGTTGTCGCTTCCTTTGCTTAAAACCTTATAATGGCTCCCTGCTGCCTATGGGGTCCCTCTTTAATGTGATCCCAGCTGTCTTCCCAACTTCATCTGCCATTTTTCCCAACATAAACACTCCATGCCAGTTTGGCCATCCTCAGCCTATCCTTGGAGCACATCTTGCTGATCACTCATTCTTGACTTGAAAATCTCATTCGCTGTACCTATTGCAGTTCTCCCCTCTTATCAGAAATACCCTTTCTCCTCTACCACCTACCCTTCAAGCTCCAGCCCAAGTTCTTGCTTTCTAAGAAGTCTTTTCCGATTCCCAAATATTCCCCCTCTACTCCCTGAACTCTTATAATCTGCCCTACCCTGCCCCCACAGGTACCCTGAGCAGGAGTAAACCTGATTGGGGCAGGGACCTCTAACGGGGGTACGTGATTGATTTGGGCACTTAACCACTGCTCCATTTTGAAAAGTTTCATTTCAGTCCAGCCACTCAACTTAGTTGCGTTCCTTAAGAATACCTTCTGATAGCAAACATTTTTAGTGGGCATCTAGTATTCCTCTCACATCACTTAGTCACCAAAGTAAATAACCCTGTTCCTTTTTCTTCACCTTTAACCTCCAATAAATCCCAAAGACCTGTGGATTCTACCTCCTAAATATTTCTCCAGTGTATCCCAGCTGTTCAAGTCTGTATTACTGTCATCTTGACTATTGCAGTAGATATGCTGCGGGCCTGTTTACCTTCATCTCATCCTTCTCATCCCCAGCCTCAACCCTTCCACCCACCTGGACCACCTAGTCCACCCTCCACCATATTTCTGCAGTGGTATCTCTGAAATACACATCTGACTCTTTCATCCACAAGATACATTCTGCAAGTCTTAGCCAGGCATACGAGTTTCTCTTTTCCACCCCTGTCCACTGAGGTCTTGTCTATCCCCTCCCACACAAGTAGCCTGTTTTAGCCTTTCTAATCTACATTCAGTTCCCCAAACAAGTTCTTTTTTTTTCCCCTGAGTCTTCAGACCCACTGTGCCCTCTGTTTCGGTTGCTCTTAAATTGTCCCCCATGCCAAAGACTAGAAAATTTTCTACTCATGCTTTAAGAAATAGTGAATTTCCTTCTTCAAGATTCCATAGTGCTTTATTTCTAGTCTTTTTTTTTTTAACATCTTTATTGGAGTAAAACTGCTTTACAATGGTGTGTTATTTTCTGCTTTACAACAAAGTGAATCAGTTATACATATA
>NC_041220.1:81409306-81410486 GCF_002837175.3 Physeter macrocephalus | reverse complement strand
ATCCTCAAGTCCATGATCTAGTAGGTCTGTGTTTTATTCCCGTCCTACCCCTAGGCTCTTCATGACATCTTTTTTTCTTAGATTCCATATATATGTGTTAGCATACAGTATTTGTTTTTCTCCTTCTGACTTACTTCACTCTGTATGACAGACACCAGGTCCATCCACCTCACTACAAATAACTCAGTTTCGTTTCTTTTTATGGCTGAGTAATATTTCATAGTATATATGTGCCACATCTTCTTTATCCATTCCTCTGTTGATCCCTCTCCAGCATTTATTGTTTCTAGAGGTTTTGATGATGGCCATTCTGAGCGGTGCGAGATGATATCTCATTGTCGTTTTGATTTCCAATTCTCTAATGATTACTGATGTTGAGCATTCTTTCATGTGTTTGTTGGCAATCTGTATATCTTCTTTGGAGAAATGTCTATTTAGGTCTTCGGCCCATTTTTGGATTGGGTTGTGTTTTTTTTGTTATTGAGCTGCATGAGTTGCTTATAAATTTTGGAGATTAATCCTTTGCCAGTTGCTTCATTTGCAACTATTTTCTCCCACTCTGAGGTTGTCTTTTGGTCTTGTTTATGGTATCCTTTGCTGTGCAAAAGCTTTTAAGTTTCATTAGGTCCCATTTGTTTGTTTTTATTTCCATTTCTCTAAGAGGTGAGTCAAAAAGGATCTTGCTGTGATTTATATCATAGAGTGCTCTGCCTATGTTTTCCTCTAACAGTTTGATAGTGTGTGTCCTTACATTTAGGTCTTTAACACATTTTGAGTTTATTTTTGTGTACAGTGTTAGGGAGTGTTCTAATTTCATACTTTTACATGTACCTGTCCAGGTTTCCCAGCACCACTTATTGAAGATGCTGTCTTTTCTCCACTGTATATTCTTCCCTCCTTTATCAAAGATAAGGTGACCATATGTGTGTGGGTTTATCTCTGGGCTTTCTATCCTGTTCCATTGATCTATATTTCTGTTTTTGTGCCAGTACCATACTGTCTTGATTACTGTAGCCTTGTAGTATAGTCTGAAGTCAGGGAGCCTGATTCCTCCAGCTCCATTTTTCATTCTCAAGATTGCTTTGGCTATTCGGGGTCTTTTGTGTTTCCATACAAATTGTGAAATTTTTTGTTCTACTTCTGTGAAAAATGCCAGTGGTAGTTTGACAGGGATTGCATT
>NC_041220.1:81405752-81406720 GCF_002837175.3 Physeter macrocephalus | reverse complement strand
TATGTATGTTCCTATTACCATTTTCTTAATTGTTTTGGGTTTGTTATTGTAGGTCTTTTCCTTCTCTTGTGTTTCCTGCCCAGAGAAGTTCCTTTAGCATTTGCTGTAAAGATGGTTTGGTGGTGCTGAATTCTCTTAACTTTTGCTTGTCTGTAAAGGTTTTAATTTCTCCATTGAATCTGAATGAGATCCTTGCTGGGCAGACTAATCTTGGTTGTAGTTTTTTCCCTTCCATCACTTTAAATATTTCCTGTCATTCCCTTCTGGCGTGCAGAGTTTCTGATGAAAAATAAGCTGTTAACCTTATGGGGATTCCCTTGCATGTTATTTTTTGTTTTTCCCTTGCTGCTTTTAATATTTTTTCTTTGAATTTAATTTTTGATAGTTTGATTAATATGTGTCTTGGCATGTTTCCCCTTGGATTTATCCTGTATGGGACTCTCTGTGCTTCCTGGAGTTGATTGACTATTTCCTTTCCCATGTTTGGGAAGTTTTCAACTATAATCTTTTCAAATATTTTCTCAGACCCTTTGTTTTTCTCTTCTTCTTCTGGGACTCCTATAATTCAATTGTTGGTCTGTTTAGCATTGTCCTAGAGGTCTCTGAGACTGTCCTCAATTCTTTTCATTCCTTTTTCTTTATTCTGCCCTGTCATAGTTATTTTCACTATTTTATCTTCCAGGTCACTTATCCGTTCTTCTGCCTCAATTATTCTGCTATTGATCCCATCTAAAGTATTTTTAATTTCATTTTTTGTGTTGTTCATCGTTGCTTGCTTCCCCTTTAGTTCTTCTAGGTCCTTATTAAATGATTCTTGCATTTTGTCTATTCTATTTCCAAGAATTTGGATCATCTTTACTATCATTATTCTGAATTCTTTTTCAGGTAGACTGCCTATTTCCTCTTCATTTGTTAGGTCTGGTGGGTTTTTACCTTGCTCCTTCATCTGCTGTGTGTTTTTCTGTCTT
>NC_041220.1:81376410-81405679 GCF_002837175.3 Physeter macrocephalus | reverse complement strand
TTGTCTTTCTGGTGGGCAGGTCCACGTCTGGTGGTGTGTTTTGGGGTGTCTGTAGCCTTATTCTGATTTTAGGCAGCCTCTGTACTAATGGATGGGGCTGTGTTCCTGTGTTGCTAGTTGTTTGGCATAGCGTGTCCAGCACTGTAGCTTGCTGGTCGTTGAGTGAAGCTGGGTCTTGGTGTTGAGATGGATATCTCTGGGAGATTTTCACCGTTTGATATTACATCGAGCTGGGATGTCTCTTGTGGACTAGTTTCCTGAAGTTGGTTCTCCCACCTCAGAGACACAGCCCTGATGCCTGGTTGGAGCACCAAGAGCCTTGAATCCACGCTGCCGGCTCGCCGGCCCCACAACTGTTGCGGCTTCGGCCACCGGGGCCCCTCCAGAGCCGGCAGCCTCAATGAGGCTTCCCTCCCGTCGGGCTCCAGGGCAGTTCCATGACAGCGGAAGGAAGGGACCCCGAGCCGGGAGTTCCAGCTCTGCCTATTTGTAGTCTTTAATAGCATCTGTCATATTGTTTTAATTACTTTTAAAATGAGTTTCCCCCTAACTGGAAGCTCATCAAGGTCAGAAGTCATATTATTTATATCTTTTTATCACCAGTCCTGTTTAGAGTACCTGGTTCATATTATATACATAATAAATGTTGATTAAAGTGAATTTATTAAATGAATAAGACCCAGAAGCTGAGAGTCTAGACAACTGCTGTGCAAAAGAAGTATAATGGGAATCACAGATGCAAGCCACAAATGCAATTAAATTTTCTAACTATGTTTTGAAAAGTAAAAGCAGAAAAAAAAATTTAAGAACATATTTAAGCCATTTTATATCCAAAATATCATTTCAACACATAATCAACATAAAAATTATTAGTTATTTTATATTCTTTTTTTCATACGATGTCTTCAAAGTCCAGTGTATATTTTACCTCACAACACATCCCAATTCAGACTGGCCACATTTTGGGTGCTCAATAGTCAAATGTTCCCATGCTGGACTGTGAAGTTCTAGATGGGAGTGGTCAGGGTGAGGCCATTCTAACAGGGATGAGAGCCTGACTGCCCAGTAACAGGTGTCCTGCTGCAAGTGATGGAGAGACTTAATTAGAGGAGCTTCCGTAGGGAATGGAAATTCATTTGTACATGTAAAAAAAAAAAAATCCAGATAATGATTAAGAAAATAATTTTTCACTAGTCAAATTAGTAACTTTTCCTTTTATTTGATCACTTTTGGACATTGCATTAGTAGGGTGTGTCAACTAAAAAGAAAAAAAAACACACACACACAATGTAGAAACTATGAGTCAAGATTTTTGGTGTCTTACTGAGGACTATAGCCTGGGAGACAGCCTCTCAGAGAGCTCTGAGAAACTGTTCCGAGAGTTAAGGGGGAGGTCAGTACATATGTGATTTTGGCAAAAGGGGAACGTGCAACAGAGCACACATCTCGGTAGAAAGTTGCTACTAGTCACAAGGAGCTGGTATGTTAGTTAATGGTTTTAGTGCTTTTCTAAGTATGGGAAGATGCAAGAGTCCAGGTTCATAAAAATTTTCTCCTGAAAATATCTAACTATCTGAAGGCCTGTTCTGCCAGGTTTCCCAGAGCACAGAGTGCCTCCTTCCTGATCTTGGCCCTGAACTCCTTTCAGGGTATGTTGAAGGTCATACTGCAACATGGCTGCAGTGGCTAGTGACTTAATTCTTGTAGAGCCAGATGGTGAGCAACGTTCTTTAGTTGGCAGGTGCATAATGTGAAATAGTTAATGCAGTGTTCAAAAGTACTGTGGAATGGGGGCTGAGTAATGATATGAGGCAATGGACTAAAACTTATGGTCAACCAGTTCATTTGCCTGCTGTCTTAAGACTTAATTTGAAATCAAAAGAGGAAGGTGATAGAAACCTTATTTCCCAATATTAGATGAACAGTCCTTGTCTTGATGGGTGCCATTTGTTGCCTTTTGCAGCTTTGCTAAAGATAGCTTTTAAAAAAATTCCCCCATAAGTCCTTGCAATTAAGTATAACAACTTGGTCTCAAAGCAGGAACTCCTTTGCCGACCCAGCCCTTTTCCTTCTCTCCGGCAGGCAAGTGTTGAGTCCCTAGGTGTGTAGGGAAGTGTGAGTGAAACCTGCAGCTCCAGCCAGCAGGAAGATCTTGCCAAACCTGCTCTCTGCCTTGCAATGCCATTGTGGTGCCACCTGAAGGCACCAGAGAGGAAGATGCTCATCCTTGGTGGAGGTACCTCCTGAGGCCCCTTTGGTCTAGAGTTTGTCCTTCTCTTCTTTGCTTGACATTCCATCTCTTCATGTTTCCTTTGGCAGCACAGGTCCAGACCTGTCCATGTGTTTTTTTCATCCCTAGACCCGGAAGTAGATGTCATCTTCTGAAGCTGGTGCCTGTGCATGAGTGAGCCCCATATCAGCATCTGCAGCCCTCACCAGAGTTACATGAAGATAGTTGTTTTTTGAATGTTAAAATATCTAAAATGGAACCCATCCTTCTCCCTTTTCCCAATTTCTCAGTCGCTACTATTCCCCAGTCTTCCAGACTTTAAAACTGTGGCTCATAGTTCATTCTTCACCCTTTACAACCTAGATCCAAATTGCACTGTTCCCCGTTGATTCACCTGCCACAGTGTTTCCTGGAAATTGGCCTGGTCTTCCAGTTTCACAAGGCTCCGTCTTTATTCAGGCTTCTGTTTCTTGATAGCTGAATGATTATGAGAACGTCTTCTTGATCTTTCCTTACCCTGGGTGTTTTTGTGTTCTGGTCCAGACTGTACATAGCACAGCTGCTGCTCAAATAACCTTTAAACCATATTTACCAGATCATTCATTCTAAGACGCATTTATTTTTCACATTTTTACGTCTCAGAAATCAGGATTCATCTTACAAACAAATGGTGTGTCATGGTGTAATTGGCAGTGCATTTCTTTTTTAGTGGAATGTACAATATTAGAGCAGCCTACTACTGATGATATTTTAAATTCAGTAAAATGCAGCACGTTATGTAATTTATGGGGTACGGTGGAAACAGCATAAGTTTTTCTGCTAGAAAGACTAGGATTCAAATTCTGGGTCTGCAAATTCACCAGTCCTGTGACTCTGGGCAAATTGCTTGATTTCCCTGACACACAGTTGACCCCTCTGTAAAGTGAATGGGGGGTAGTACTTATCTTCCAGGATTGTTACAAGAATTCAATGAGATGATGCAACATGCCTGGCACATGGAAGGCGCTTAACCAATGTTCATTTCTTTCTTTCACCTTTAAGTCTTTCTCCTGAACAAGAACCTAGTGTAATGAAATTATTCATATGCATTTTTCTTTTGCCTTACTGAGTACAGTAAGAGACCTTTGATCGAGGCATCTGTCTCTCTGAGGGGTGCTCCGTGTCTGGTGCAGAAGGAATGCTAATGGGAAGAATATTCAAGAAATATTGTCATGCACACAAGAAAGGATTATGTAGCAAGACAAAAACCTTGGAGGTCACCCTATCAGCTTGTGAGAAGATTTCTCTAAATTCCTTAAATCACATCTTGAGCATATCAACTAGCACTTAGCGCTCTGACCCTGGAGATCTAATATGTTGAGAAGGGGGCCCAGCTCGTCAATAAGGCAGAGCCAGGACCTACCCAATGTGGTCTCTAGGAAAATGGTGGAAGGAGACAGAGAGGGGCAGAGCTCGGGAGATCTGCTTCCCCATCCCCCTTCTCCGAGTTCTGCTTCAGAAAAGGGGAGGTGGGTTAGATGAGTGAGAACAGGTGGGTGCATGGGTAACACTGAGGGCAGCTTACCCCTGCTCTCTACTTAGGACTCTGGAAAGAGATGGCCTTACAGCAATCATGCCCCTGCCCCTCCCTCCGCCAACGGACCTGGGTGTGGCCACATCATGGCCATGGCAGCAAGAGACCATGAAGTTTCACTTCCCAAGCTGCCCTCAATTACTGTGTGTCACATATGCTGAGTTAAGGGCCACTGTTAGTCTCCATGACAGGGAGAGGTGACCACACCAAAGGGCTAGGGTGGAAAAACTGGATGGAGCGTGGGCCCAAGGCCTGGGACTTCTCAGCCCCAGGAGGGGAGGGTGGCCCTGATTGCTGCAGAGCAACACCAGGCTCTGACCAAGCTGAGAGGGAGAGGCCAGTCCGTGGGTTACAACTGCCCCAAGCACAGCCATGCTGCCAGCAACCAGGAGCGCAGTGGGCATCACCTGGGGACTGTGCCCTAGAAATCCATTTTTCCCCTTCAGGATATGAGGTCACTCAGACATTATGTTAGGAAAAGAAGGAGGCTTTTGAAAGAGTCGGCATCTTGAGTCAAGAGAGAATAAGCACTTAATAAAGAGTCCTTGGAAACATGAGTTCAAACTAAGGTTGACGCTGGATAGAACAGAAGCTCATTTTACCCTGATACCCAGAGGGTAGAGACTTAGGCAGGAGACCCAAACCATTTTAGACAAAATTAAAAAGCTACATGCTCTATGTACATCCAAGTTGTAGGTCAGGTGAAATTATGTGAGTCTTATATTAGCCTGACCTTACTAATAATTACTGACTAATAATTCCTTAGTCTCACACTGAAGGTCCATCATCAGTTGTGTCCACCTGCTTTTCTTCCACTGCATCCTCACCACCGCCCTCCTGTTCTACTGAACGCTGTCTCCTTCTCTATATTCATTTTTTCCTCCTGACTGCCTGCCTGCTCAGGAATCTCAAAATGCATTTTGCCTCCTGAGTTGCCAAAATACATCACTGGCTTTATAATTGATAGGATGTGTTGTGATGCCCTTGGTCTTTTCTCCACATTGTCAACTAATCACTCCTTTTCCATTGTCTATTAATCAAATGCGTGCCTCTTTCTAAAATGAAATGCATCTCCCCTCATTGAATCACACATCATTTCACTCAGGCCAGCACTTCAATTTGTCTAGCTCGCTTTGCATTTTGATTCTGTCCATCAAAGCCTGGACAGGCCTTACCAAGTTCCTATTCTGTAAAAAGTCTTAAAAGCGTGTTACATCATCCTGCTCCCATCCATGAGCCCGTTTATAAAAAGGGGAAAGGAAGATTAATAGAGAAGATAAAAGGGAAGGAAATCATTATGTCATCATTGACCTTCCTTGCTCCAGTTGAATTATAAATATTGGCTCAACATTTCTGCAGTGTGGAATGGCTCTTCTAGAATTCTCAGGCCTGACTTCCCAAGCTGGTATTTTTGTTCCTCCTTTACTTTGTGCACACAGGCAATTTTATATAGAGCAGTGGCATTGTGGCAAACTCCAAAATTTACTGGAGGAGCTATACTTTGCTGAACATTTAATTCCGCTAAATTGTGGCTATCAATTATGCCAACTGTGGAAATCACCCAAGAGGATTAGTCCCTCAATAAACAGAATGAGAGATCCCCGTTTGCAGGTGACATTTAAGTATCCCAGTCAGGTCCAGTCACCATGAAGTCTTTCTGAGATTCTGAACACAAGGTAGCTATTTCCATCCTCATTTTCTATTTTTTGTAGGATGGAGAGGAGACCTTATAACAAGTCTTTGCACAAACAACATTCACTTAAGAGATCTGCTTTGTCAGTAATTAGTTATAAACCACTGGAAAAGTAACTTAAGCCCAGTTTTCTTATCTATTAAGCAGAGTGTTTCTTCAGCCCAATCTTGTTTCCTCTCAGCTCCCAAAATGATGCTGTGACGTCATCTCTATATGGGTAGGCCGTGTCACATTTCTGTCTTTGCAGTTCTGTCCTCTTACCCTCTCTGAAGAAGTCTCCTATGCATGTATCCTTCAGGTGCAGACTCCTGTCTTACTTCCTCACTGATGTCTACCCCAAATCCCCAGGGCAGGTTAAGGTGCTTGGTCCCATGGGCTTCACTCATTTATTCACAGACATTTATTGAGCCTCTGCTCTGCATAGGCCAGGTTGTGGGTGCAGTGGATACCTTAGTGTTGAAAACAAACATAGTCCCTGTCCTCAGAGTTTACAGTCTCAGAGAATACAGTCATTACAACAGTGACCATGGTGGTGCTTACTGCAGAGGAAATACAGGGAGCTCTGGTCGTGCATGATGGGGGGGCATCGTCGAACCTAGAGGCATCATGAAGGCCAGCTGAGGAACTGATGTCTATGCTGAATGCTGAGCGATCGGGTAGATGGCCAGGTTAAACAGCAGAGTATTTCAGGCAGAAGGAACATATTTTCATAAGCAAATTTGGGAAGGAATTTTAACATTAGGTAGTACTCAGCCTACCAGGCACTTTTTCTAAGTGCGGTATATACATTAACCTGTTTAATCTTTGGTAGGAGCCTAGGAGGTAAATTCTATCTTCTACATTTTACTAGATAAAGACACTTAGAAATACAGAAGTAAATAACGGCCCGAGATCCCACAGCTAATAAGTGGCAGAGTCAGAATTTGAACCAATGTAGTTTGGCCCCAGTGTCTGTGCTCTTAATTACTGCATCCAAAAACTTCTTATATTCATACATTCACAAAAATTTATATAAGTATGTATAGGTATGTAAATGTACCTGTATATATGTAAATACATGTGCATATGTAAATATATGCTCACGTGTACACATGTTGTACAAACACGTGTGAGGAGTATATACACAGCTGGAGCGTGACCCATGAGAGAGAAAGTGGTATAAGGTAAGGTTGGAGAGTTAGGCAGGGACTAGGTCATGGAAGATCTCAGAAATCAGGTCATAGATTCTAGATACTATCTTTGGGTGATGGGAAGCTTAAACATGGAAAGTGCTGTAAAATAATGTTCACAGCCCAGGTTCAAATCCCACCTCTGCTACCTGTGTGATTTTGAGCAGGTTGCTTCTCTGTTCCTCAGCTTTTTCATCCATAAAATAGGGATAATATTTCTGTCTACTCATAAGTTTAAGGAGTAAATAAGTTACTCTAGGGCTTCCCTGGTGGCGCAGTGGTTGAGAGTCCGCCTGCCGATGCAGGGGACGCGGGTTCATGCCCCAGTCCGAGAAGATGCCACATGCCCGCGGAGCGGCTCGGCCCGTGAGCCACCTGATAAATTTTTCCCTTTTTAAATTTCTTAGGCATTCAGTGGGAATTTGGAAGAAGGAGAAGTTAAATATATGGTCTCAGGTGAGCATGAATTACTTTTTTAATTTATGAAAGTTACTCTAGGGCTTCCCTGGTGGCGCAGTGGTTGAGAGTCCGCCTGCCGATGCAGGGGACGCGGGTTCATGCCCCAGTCCGGGAAGATGCCACATGCCCGCGGAGCGGCTGGGCCCGTGAGCCATGGCCGCTGAGGCTGCGCATCCGGAGCCTGTGCTCCGCAACGGGAGAGGCCGCAGCAGTGAGAGGCCCGCGTACTGCAAAAAAAAAAAAAAAGTTACTCTATGTAGTGTCTGGTGGATTGAAAGGAAATCCTAACATTGGCGATCAGATTTGCATTTTAACAAGAACCCTCTGCCTGTGGTGTAGTGAATGGATTCGAAGAAGCAAGGAGATGATTTGGGAAGTTGCAGCAGTGATGCAGGCCCAGGTACACAAAGCAGATCACTCCCAAACAGTGGCTGCTGAAAGCCCGCTGCCAGGAACAGAGCCAACTTTGGGTTTTTCACTCAGGCACATCATTTGTTTGTGGTCAAGTGTCCTGCCCCTGAAGACAGTTGGTGCCTATAGCTGCAGCCGTGCTGAGGGTCCTTTATACGGTGAGTCCCCAGCTCAGACTCAACCTAGATGCGCACGGCTCCTGCCTTGCAGCAGCTTCCGTCTCCAACGACTCCTGACACCTTCTCTGTGTCCCCAAGTTCATTAAGCCTTAATAGGCAGGGGTTCTGCCTCGGTTAAGAGTTCAGTTGTTTCTTACCATCACATTACAATTGTTAGGACTGTCCAGAGGCTGAATCTCCCAAGACACAGAGGCATCAGGTCTGAGCAGTTAGTCGCCTTTAGGAGGCTTTGGATGAAACATTATCCTAACTCACACTGTTGGATCCTCTTTCTTTCTGGTGATCGTGTACAACCACTGGGACCAGCCAGTTCTTTCTGGGCTTGATTTAGGACCTGATTTTCCCAGAAATGTCTGTTTTAGTTGTCCCATATATCCTAGTCAGATAGCTCATGACCAAGAGAATAATTGCAGGTGACCTAAAGTCGTCAGTGTTTGCAATAGTTCTAGTAAAAGTGTGGCCAAGGGTTTTTTTTGCTTTTTGGGGTTTTTTTCTCTTGTATCCCATGCAGCTGGGGAAAGTCATTCTAACCAGAGTAAGAATTTGATAAGTATAAACAATAACTTTTCCCTGGTAAACAGTATCTGACAAACCTAGTCTGAGGTCTAAGACTCTCTGCTTACCTTCTCCTGTGAGATGAACATTCTAGTAACAGGACACTGCTACTAAGCTACATTCAAATGAGTACTGTCTGCATTCTGCACTGACCTTGAAAGTTATATCCATAACACAATAATGTTGTCCCTGTTAAAAATTTTCTGAACCTGCTCTGTGTTCTTTTGAATGTTTTTAGCAGTAACAGATACTTATCCCTCTTAAGAATAGATTTGATTTTTTTAGAGAGCTAAAATTCTTTTCAAAGCCATGTCTTATAAATGTAAAGGCCAGTAAGGCTGGAGAAATACCATTTTAATAAAAACAACCTCCCAACTATAAAGGGGTGAGAGTTTTTCAATACAAAATGAGATAATTCCTACAGAGGAAATGCCCTGGGCAATGGCAGAATCATTAGAGTGAGTGTGTAGCCTCCCATGGTAATAACTTTGAGGAACAGCCTTCATCTCAGTACCATGTCTGTTCAGAAACAAAATCAGTCATATTGTCTCAGTAGTTACATTGTTTTGCATTCAGATAGTGTCATATAGCATGGGAAGATTGAGAAGGAAAATATTTTGGAAAATATTTAAATTTCAAAGGTTCTTTCTGAAGAAGTGATCATGTGAAGCCATTATTAATTGAAATTTGACCTTTTTTGTTATATTTTTGTAAAGCATAAGGCTATTATTTGTTTCTTACAGGTTGCTTTATCGTTTGTGCAGTAATCTTGGTATTTAAATTATGTCTGATTTCGAGTGGTAAAATTTGTTAGGGCTTTTATTCGCTGGCTTTTTGTTTGCAGACCAATTCAGCACATTATAATGAGCATGATAAATTAGCTTCCCTAAGAATATTTTTAAACAAGTGAAAAAAAATAAAATCAATTACTTTCCTGAACTTTTATACTTAATGATGAAATAAGTAAAGGCACAATGTGCTATCAACAAGGTAGTATTCCAATAAATAGTAAATTAGATTCCAGTGTCTGCAGTGCCTGGACATTAGGCCAAAAACTAAACTTAATTTTTTTAAGTGTGTAATAAATCTTGTCTTATTGAGCACTTTGGGTTCCAGCCACTTCTTGCCAGTTATTGATCATGTGGATATATTGCGTTTCTGTTTGCCCATAATGGTGTTTTGTGTTGCGTAAGCTAAATGTTTCATCTGTTTATTTCCTGCTTGCCTTCACGGTTGCTTGATTTTATTTTTCATCATTTTCTGCTCATAAAGACACTTGAGAAAGAACAATTTAAATATTCTCTTACTTCCAGCTTTTCTTCTTTAAACAAAGCTACTAAAGTAAGGACACATGGAGTTATAAAGACCTGGATGAAGGCAGTGGTGGCCAAACTTTAAGGAAATAACAGATGCAAAAACTATTATAAAAGACTCCCATAGGTGTCAAATAAATCATGTGATATTTAAGCTTCTATTTAAAAACATAAGTGAAAGCCTTGTTTTGACTTTTCCCCTCGTCATTTGGCTCACATATATTTAGTTAGATCTTATTGTTTAGCTCTTAATATACTAGGTGCTTGATTTAAACATTCTGTTCTTGCTCTCAGTTCTTTGAGTTGGAGATGTAAGACCTGTGGAAAATCACAGTCCAAGCTAGCTGTGCAGACTATCATTGAGATACAATTCGGTTCACACATCGTAGAATTTGCCCATTTAAAGTGTGCAATTCAATGTTTTTAGTATATTCCCAGTTGTGTAAGCATTACCAAAATTAATTTTAGAACATTTTCATCACCCAAAGAAGAAATCCTCTCCCCTCTGGCTATCATTCCCTAATTGCCCTATTCCCCTCCCTCCCAGCCCTAGGCAACCACTAATCTACTTTTTGACTGTAGATTTGCCTGTTCTAGACATTTCATGTAAATGGAATCATACAAAAGGTGATCTTTTGTAACTGGCTTCTTTCACTTAGGATAGCATTTTCAAGGCTCATCCATGTTGTAACATGCATCAGTATTTCATTAATTTTTTTTAGATACTGATTGATTGCTGTGTTGGGTCTTCGTTGCTGCACGCGGGCTTTCTCTGGTTGCAGCGAGCGGGGGCTGCTCTTCGTTGCGGTGCGCGGGCTTCTCGTGGTGGCTTCTCTCGTTGCGGAGCATGGGCTCTAGGCACGCGGGCTTCAGTAGTTGTGGCTCGCGGGCTCTAGAGCGCAGGCTCAGTAGTTGTGGTGCACAGGCTTAGTTGCTCCGCAGCATGTGGGATCATCCCTGACCAGGGATTGAACCCGTATCCCCTGCATTGGCAGACAGATTCTTAACCACTGTGCCACGAGGGAAGTCCCTTATTTCATTACTTTTTATTACTAGAAAATATTCCATTGTGTGGATGTATACTACATTTTATTTATCCATTGATCACTTGATGGACATTTGGATTGTTTCCACTTCTTAGCTATTTTGAATAATGCTGTTATGAACATTCATGTACCAGTTTTTGTCTAGGCATAGGTTTTCATCTGTCTTGGGTATATACCTAGAAGAATTGCTGGATCATATAGTAACTCTGTGTTTAACCATTTGGGGAACTGCCAGACGTTTTCCAAAGTGGCTGCACCATTTTATATTCCCACCAGCAGTGCATGAGTTTTCCAATTGCTCCACATCCCTATCAACACTTGTCATCAGTCTTTTTGATTATAGCCATCCTAGTGGGTATGAAGTGTTATCTTGAAGTTTTGATTTGCAACCCCCTGATGACTAATGACATTATCTTTTCATGTGATAACGTTGATTATCTTTATTGGCAATCTGTATATATTCTGTGAAGGTATGTCTACTCAGATCTTTTGTCCATTTTTAATTGGGTTATTTGTCTTATTGAGTTGTAGGAGTTCCTTATATATTCTAGATGCAAATCTATTATCAAATATGATTTGTAAATATTTTCTTTCATTTTGAGGGTGCCCTCTTCACTTTATTGATAGATCTTTTGAAGCACAATTTTTTTTTAATTTTGAGGAAGTCCAATTTATTTTTTTCGGTTACTTGTACTTTGCTATCATATCTAAGAAACCATTGTCAAATCCAAGGTCATAAAGATGTTTTCTATAAAAATAGTTTTGTAGTTTTAACTCTTAATTTATGTCTGTGATCTGTTTTAATTTTTATATATGGCATGAGGTAGGGATTAAACTTTGTTCTTTTGCATATAGATGTCCAGTTGTCTCAATACCATTTGTTTATTTCCTCATTGTTTTGGCACCCTTGTTGAAATGAGTTAACTGTAAGTACGAGAATTTATTTTTGGATTTTCAGTTTTATTCCATTGCCTATACTTATGCCAGTATCACACTGTCTTAATTATTGTAGCTTTGTACTAAGTTTGAAATCTGGAAGTGTGAGTCCTCCAAATTTGCTCTCCTTTTGCAAGATTATTTTGGCTGTTCTGGGTCTCTTGAATTTCCATATGAATTTTAAGATCAGCTTGCAATTTCTGTAAGCCAGCTGGGAGTTTTATAGTGATTGCGTTGAATCTATAGATTTATTTGGGGAGTATTGTCATCATAATATTTGGTCTACCAATCCATTTATAGGGGATGTCTTTCAATGGTGTTTTGTAATTTTCAAAGTGTGAATTTTGCATTTCTTTTGTTAAATTTATTCCTAAGCTTTTTATTCTTTCTGATGCTCTTTTAAATGGACTTATTTTTTAAATTTATCTTAGATTGCTCATTGCTACTATATAGAAATACAAGTGGGTTTTACATATTGATCTTGTATCCTACAACCTTGCACAACTCATTAGTTCCAACAGTTTTTTCGTGCTTTCCTTAGAATTTTCAATATACAAGATCTTGTAATCTATGAATAAAGGTGGGTCTACTTTTCCCTTTCCTATATGGATGCATTTTCTTTTTCTTGCCAAGTTGCCTAGCTGGAACCTCCAATATACTGTTGAATAAAAGTGGTTAGAGTGGATATCTTTCTGTTGCTCCTAATCTTAGGGGGAAAGCTTTCAGTCTTCATTAAGTATGATGTTAGATGTAGTTTTTTCATGCATGCCCTTTATTCAGGTTGAAGAAGTTAATTTCTGTTCCTAGTTTGTTGAGTGTTTTTTTTTTTTTATCATGAAGGGGTGTTGGATTTTGTCATTTTTTTTTCCTGTGTATGTTGAGACATATGGTTTTTGTCCTTTATTCTGTTAATATATAGTGTCCTCCATTAGTTGATTTTCTGATGCTGAGTCAACCCTGCATTCCTGGAATAAGTCCCACCTCATTGTGTTGTATAACCCTTTTTATATGCTGCCAGGTTAGGGTTTTTAATATTTTTGCTGAGGATGTTTATTTTCTTGAGATGTTGCTTTGTATTTTTCTTCTGATATTTTTGTCTGGCTTTGGTACCAGGATCATACTGGTCTCATAGAATAAGTTAGGAAGTATTCTCTTGTAAGTTTTGGAAGACTAATAATAATAATTTTGGAAGACTGAATAATATTATTATTAATAATAATTAATATTAATTCTTTTGTAAATGTTTGGTAGAATTCACCAGTGTATCCATCTAGACCTAGGCTTTTTATGCAGCTTTTAAAAAATTACTATTTAATCTCTTGTTAAAAATGTCTTCACATTTTTCTATTCTGTCTTGAGTCAATTTATGTAATTTGTGTCTCTCTAGGAATTTGTCCATTTCATCTAAGTGATCTAATTCATTGGCATACAGTTGTCTGTAGTATTATCTAATAATCCTTTTAGTTCTGTAAGGTTAGTAGTAATGGCCTCTTTCACCCCAGATTTTAGGAATTTGAGGTTGTTTTTGTTTCTTTTGGTGAATCCAGTTTTATCCATTTTGTTGATCTCTTCAAAGAATCTTTGATTTCATTCGTTTTTTTTCCTCTATCATTTTTCTATTCTTTTTCATTAATTTCCATTGTAATCTATTATTTCCTTCCTTCTGCTTGCTTTGGCTTGCCCTTGATGCTTTTTCTATTGTCTTAAGTTATTGAAATCTTCATTTTTAATATAGGTGTTTACAGCTCTAAATTTCCTCTGAGTATGGCTTTACCTACATCCCATAAATTTGCTATGTTGTATCTTCATTCTCATTAATCTCAAAGTAATTTTTAATTTCCCTTGTGATTTCTTCTTTGATTCACTGGTTATTTAGCAGTGTGTTAATTTCCATCTACTTATGAATTTTCCAAGTTTCTTTCTATTACTGATTTCTAGTATCATTGCATTGTGTTCAGAGGACATACTTTCTATGATTTAAATCCATTGAAGGTTATTGATGCTTGTTTTATGATCTAACATATGTTCTCTCCTGGAGAGTGTTCTATGTGAACTTGAGAAGAATGTATATTATGTTGTTGGGTAGATTGTCCTAAGACATGTTAGAACTAGTTCATTTATAGTATTGCTACAGTCTTCCAGGATTTTGTTCTTCCCATTATTAAATTATATATTCAAGTCTCCAACTATTATAATTGAATTGTCTATTTCTCCTTCATTTCTGTCAGTTTGTTTTTCATGTATTTTAAGGCTCTGTTCATTGCATATACATTTATAATTGTTACATCCTCCTGATGGATTGACCCTTTTATCATTATAAAATGTCCCTCTTCATCTTCAGTTATATTGTTTTAAAATTTCTTTTGTCTGATATTAGTATATATTTGTCTGATATTAGTATAGCCCCGTGAGCTTTCTTATGGTTGCTGTTTGCATGATAAATCTTTGTCCATCCTTTTTCTGAAATATTACATTTAATTTAATACAAATTCTCTTACATATATAGTTTTATTGATTTTGTCTATTGTCATGCTGGTTCTACACTATAACACTTTCAATTTTTAAGTGAATTTTTAAAAATTTTTATTGCAGTATAGTTGACTTACAATGTTGTTAGATTCTGCTGTACTGCAAAGTGAATCAGTTATACATACACATATATACACTCTTTTTTTGGATTCTTTTCCCATGTAGGCTATTACAGAGTATTGAGTAGAGTTCCCTGTGCTATACAGTAGGTCCTTATTAGTTATTTCATATATAGTAGTATGTATATGTAAATCCCAATCTCCCAATTTATCTCTTCCCTCCCCTTACCCCCTGGTAACCATAAGTTTGTTTTCTACATCTGTAACTGTTTCTGTTTTGTAGATAAATTCATTTGTACCTGTTTTTAGATTCCACATGTGAGTGATACCATATAATATTTGTCTTTCTCTGTCTTACTTCACTCAGTATGACAGGCTCTAGGTCCATCCATGTTGCTGCAAATGACATTATTTTGTTCTTTTTTATGGCTGAGTAATACTCCACTGTATATATGTACCACATCTTCTTTATCCATTCCTCTGTTGATGGATATTTAGGTTGCTTCCATGTCCTGGCCATTGTAAATAGTGCTGCAGTGAACAGTGGGGGTGCATGTATCTTTTCAAATTATGGTTTTCTCTAGATATATGCCCAGGAGTGGGATTGCTGGATCATAGGGTAGCTCTATTTTTAGTTTTTTAAGGAACCTCCATACTGTTCTCCATAGTGGCTGTACCAATTTACATTCCTACCAACAGTGCAACAGGTTTCCCTTTTCTCCACACCCTCTCCAGCATTTGTTTGTAGATTTTTTGATGATGGCCATTCTGACTGGTGTGAGATGACACATCATTGTATTTTTGACTTGCATTTCTCTAATAATTAGTGATATTGAGAATCTTTTCATGTGTTTATTGGCCATTTCTCTAATAATTAGTGATATTGAGAATCTTTTCATGTGTTTATTGGCCATCTGTATGTCTTTTTGGAGAAATGTCTATTTAGATCTTCAGCCCTGTTTTTGATTGGGTTATTTGCTTTTTTGATATTGAGCTGCATGAGCTGCTTGTATATTTTGGAGATTAATCCCTTGTCTGTTGCTTCATTTGCAAATATTTTCTCCCATTCTGAGGGTTGTCTTTTCTTTTTACAGTTCCCTTTACTATACAAAAGCTTTTAATTAGGTCCCATTTATTTTTGTTTTTATTTTCATTACTCTAGGAGGTGGATCAAAAAAGATCTTGCTGTGATTTATGTCAGAGTGGGGTTTTTTAAAGATTTTTTTGATGTGGGCCATTTTTAGAGTCTTTATTGAATTTGTTCCAGTATTGCTTCTGTTTTATGTTTTGGTTTTTTTTGGCTGTGAGGCATGTGGGATCTTAGTTCCCCAACCAGGGATTGAACTGGCACCCCCTACGTTGGAAGGCGAAGTCTTAACCACTGGACTGCCAGGGAAGTCTGCCAAAGAGTGTTCTTCCTGTGTTTTCCTCTAATAGTTTTATAGGATCCGGTCTTAAATTTAGGTCTCGAATCCATTTTGAGTTTATTTTTGTGTATGGTGTTAGGCAGTGTTCTAATTTCATTCTTTTACATGTAGCTGTCCAGTTTTCCCAGCACCACTTATTGAAGAGACTGTCTTTTCTCCATTGTATATTCTTGCCTCCTTTGTCATTTTTTCCATCCTATTTTTTCCATCCTTTTAACCTTTTTGAATCTAAAGTGTACTCCTGTAGAAGTATATAGTTGGATCTTGTTTTTATCTAGTCTGACAGTCTCTCTGTTTGGACTTTTTAAACCATTCACACTTAATGGTATTATTGACATAGTTGGATTTACTTCTGCCGTTTTACTTTTATTCTATATGTCTGTCATTTCTGTTCCTCTATTCCTCTTTTACTTCTTTGCTTTGTGATATGTGAATATTTTCTACTTTAACATTTTAATTCCTTATAGTGAAAAAATCATTAATTTTTGAGTTATTTTCTTTGTAGTTATTTTAAGGCATATACATCTTAGTTAGTATAAATCATAGGTAGATTCTGATAAGTTAATTCCAGTGAGCTATAGAAAGACTACTCCCATATAGCTCTATTCCCTTTGCTCACTTTTGTGCTATTATTATTATATATGCAACATCTAATAAGTTACAGTGACATAATTATATAATTTTATGTCACAGAAGATGTGAGAGGAATAGCAGTTGTATATTTATAGCTTTTGTTACATTAACTTTCATTTTTACCATTTCTGTTTCTCATTTATTCTAAATCCTACCTTTCCTCAGATATCAAACAGTATCAGCCACAAGGATGGGGACCAGGTTCTGTGTATGGTTGTTAGTTTGTGCATGACACAACTAAGTTACCATTCACATTGCAGATTTGTGTGTTTGAGAGTTTATTGGCAGATGGCCAAAAATGGACTTGTTCTAGTAATTTCAGTATATGAAATTCAGTAAATTACAATTCTGTCCAGTTAAACTTCCTGTGATGGTGAAGTATTCTATATCTGCATCTTCCAACATGGGAGTCAGTAATCACATGTGACTTGAACACTTGAACTGAATTTTTAATTTTAATTTATATTTAGTTTTAGATAACCACAGCTAAGGGCTCTCATAGTGGACAGTCAAGTTATAGTCTCAGATGTCCCTCTTTCTTAATATTGTGATTAAACCTTGTAAAGTAGATTAAAAGAACCCCAAAATCAGTGATGATAGTTTCATATGTTATAAAACTCATGGACTGAGCCACGGGAATATATTTTTAAAGAAGTTATATCTCTATCAGCCATCTAAAAACTCAAATGCAGATAGACAAAGATTTGATACAAACACACTTGTGTGGCGCATTGGCCAGGAGATGGGAAGTACACAGAGCACTTGGGGCACAGTGGGGGACCCCATGCTCTGCTCCTACATCTCACTGAATGCCATGCAAACAGCCAGTAAGGAGGAGAGGTTTATTTTTCTGCTTGTGGGAAATAAAGAAAGGAAAAGAAGAAATCTTCAAAGCTACAATTAGAAACATTTAGCTTATGCAGACAGCAATTGAGTAAAAGGAATGAAACCCATTCTGCTTTCCATAGCAAATTTTTCAGAGTGTACTTGTAAAAATTTTTTACGGACTCTTTCCTCATCGTCTTTGAAGTGAGGAGATAGATAGAGGATCCTATTATCCTCACTTCTCAGTAAGGCATACCTTTCATTGTTTTCCATACATGTTTTTTCACATATGTATTAATGAAAGCCAAGCTGCTTAGAGATAAACAAAATGTCTCTGGGATAACAGGTTTTTCTTTTTTCTTTTTTTTTTTTTTTTTTTTTTTTTACAGAAATGTAGCTATTTAACTTTGGGTCAGTATATGTGAATGCCCATTATGGTTTTCCCTTCTCAGATTGAGACATAACAGTAAAATTATACACTGTTATTTGTCTCAGATAATGTAGTAACTATATCCCAGCTGCTTTCAGACTTCTGAAATCCTGTTACCATTTCAATATAATGAAAGCCTGAATTGCAAAGCCTCTGATATTTAACACTTCATTTTCTCTGGGGCCATGTCAACAGTGTAATCAGGAACAAAAAAAATTATAGTGTTCATCCCCAAACCATCTTGGGATTTAAAAATTTAGATTGAGCTTAAAAATCATTTTCCCTCTGCAAGGGAAAACATGCTGCAAAGAGAAAAGTTAGAAGTCACATTAGCTTAATATTGTGAATAAGAATAAAGCCTACACATCAGTTGAGTTTTCGCATAGGTGAATTAACGCTGCCTCATCCATTGGTCCCCAGGTCATAGATCTGTACTGGGGAATTGATGAAGAAGAATGGGACAGCCCTGAGCTCCAGAAGACCCGCATGAAGCTGCTGGAGGACTGTTTGAAAACTTCTGCAGGTCCATGTTTTGTTGTGGGTATAAAAAAACTTAATGCTTTCTATTGTAGATGAATGTGAGAATTCTTGATTTGTGATTCTTAAGGGGCTTTTAGAATGGGGAAAAAAACCTTGCTTTTCTGTATTTATTTAAAATTCTTAAACTGTCTCCTTGCCCTCAATGTGTGAGGACAAAATCCTCCCCTTTCCATAAGAAGTACTGCAAATTAACAGTGAATAATTTGAAGTGGTAATCAAAGGGTTGACAATTTCCACAACAACTTGTGATCAGCAGTAAGGCTTACTGTGTTTGTTAGTCATCCAATAATTATCCTAATTTTCCTTATATTTTATCATGTAGTATTCTATCCTAGTATCTGTTTCTCAACATTAGAATTTCTGGCATATTTTTTTTAATACTGTGGCAGAAACACTGTTAAAGTAAACCAAACATACAGTCTCAGATCCGCCAATAGGAATTGATACCCTGTGGAAAAAAATTGTTTTTGCAGTGATTTTTCAGCTGGAGATGTTCAACAGGAACATTATTATTAGTTTGTCATTATTTTCTAAAGAATATCCGCTCCTCTGTGTAAACACAGTGGTGGTAAGAAGCAGGTCCCTCTATGGCAGGTGATGAGCAAAATCACTGCCTCAATTTAGCTGAAGAGAAAGACCTTATCCTGAATGCAAACAGCTCCTACCAATTGATAGGGAAGTTGGCCCTTTCGACACGGGATGTTCTGAGGCTGACGGATGACTGTTAAAATTACTAGTGAAGAAAATGTCATATCTTATATTTAAATGCTAGGTTCAGTGTATCAATAAAAGTTTTTAATATTTATTTGCATGTCCATCTATATTCTACTCCACATAAGATATAAAGTATATAAAGTCTATAATATTTTTAGTATGTGGATAAATTATTCATTTATCATCAACCAACTACTTACTGAATGCTGTCCTGTGCCAGGGGCTGCTCTTAGTGCTGGGGCAAGTTGACCCATATGAAATGGTCATTGTTTTAGGCCAGTTTCTTATGATTTAATGTTAGAATTGAACTAAAAGGTAAGACTTTCTACCCTCATGTAGCTTGTGTTGTTATGTGGGGCTAAGAGGAGAGGGCAGGCAAAAATCAAAGAAATAAGTAAAATAAACAATAATCAGATGGTGACAAGAGCTGTGGAGAAAAATACAAAAAGGAAGGAGGAAAGGGAAGAGCAGTGAGGGGAGAGACTTCTCATTTTCCATAGAGTAGGTGGAGAAGGTCTCACTGATCAGGTGACTAAGGAGGGGAGACAGGAGGAGGGTCGGGCAAGAACCAACTGGATATTCCAGCTCAGAGCTTTCCAGGGAGAGGAGTGGGGAACGTGCTTGGCACGTTTAGGGAACAGGAAGCAGGCGGGTGTGCCTCAAGCAGTGTGAGCAGAAAGGGAGAGTGTGGGAATGGAGGCCACAGCATGGGGTTTGCCATCTTGAAGTTGGCTGTAAAGATTTTACTTGCACTTTGACACGAGAAGCCGGAGTGCGTTGAGCAGAGGACTGAAGAGATCTGACTCATTTTAAAGCCTACAGCTGCTGGTGGTCAGAGGGCAGAGCATGAAGAAACCCATTAGAAAGCTAATGCAATATGCAAAACAAGCAGAATACATGGTTGGAGGCGGGTTAAAGAATGGACATCTAAAAACAGTGTCTTGTGGTCTAAACAGACTGCAGAAAGTCCTGAAAGCCATACAGATATACAAAGAGCTAGTAGTGGAAGAGGAATTAAGACTTTTTCCCTGAGTCTGAGGATAGAACTAGACCAGTGGGTAGAAATTACAAGGAGACAGATTTTTGCTCCAGGTGAAGACGATGGAGGCTATAGCTTCCTCTCAGGTTTTGGGGTCACAGATCCCTGGGTCCGACTGACATTTCACAGCTGTGGGACACTGGAGGAACTTCTTTACTATTCGAAGTCTTGGCTTCCTTCTATAAAATGGAGATAATAGTTACTTGCCTCCTGGGGTCTTTCTGGGGATGAAATGAATTTACAGGACACTTTTATAGTATCTCACATATAGTAACCCACAAAAGTGTTGTTACTTATTTGCTGTTGTAATCATTATTTCTCAAAACTGTCTATATTATGGGTGATGCACTCATTACAAAGTTGTCATCAAACTAGAGAATACAAATCACTCTGGCAGAGGTGCTGTAGGAGAGATTCAAACATTGGAAGACAAGTTAGACCGGATTCCATCATGCTTAGAAAGCCAGATTTAGGAAGCGTAAAGAGCTATGTGTATGCCCTGGGGCATCTCTATTGCTATGATCTCCATAGCTTTATACTGATCCAGCCTCAGAAATTCATGAATGAGAGAGACATTCTTCTTTTATCACCCTGTAGAGTGTTATACCCAAACTAAAATTAGTCATTTGCCATTAATCCCTATAATTTGCTGGTAGGGGAATGAATAAAGACTTTCCAAGTTCATGCAGGCTCTGAGAGTAAAGGTTAACTGATTGATAGAACATCAGTAACAACTTCACTGAGCTTAAATCATTTATCCCTCCTTCTCTTCCCCGTTACACGTTGAAACTCAAGGCAACCACGATAAAACCCTGTGGACAGAGTCAGGATTATTCACCCCAGTGATCCTAAATCACGGAAGGTTTATTTCACTGCTTACAGGAGAAAGCACGCCTCTCATGGCCTTTCCTGTTGTAACTATGGTAACAGCGGGCATATGTGTGTCGCTTTTGAGCTCCAGTTTCCTTGCCCACTGCTCCCTTGTGACATTTCTACAAGTCATGATGACCCCCTGGGCTGCAAAGCATGGCATATTACTTCCCCTAATGCTGAAGTGTTTGGCAAGAAAATTCACCATTGCTGAATGAAAAAAGTGTTTTTATATCTTCAAAGCCTTCACAGATATTGGCCCTTATGTTAGTTACAAATTCAGTACCAAACAAAGCTTTCATTTTAAGTACCCAGGGGATTGAAGTCCAAAGGGAAACATAAGCGTTGTATGCACATGGCTTTTTTCAACTTCATTTCCTAAAAGTTGTCCTTTGAGATATGGCCTGGGGTCCTAGAGACACGCAGGCTCTGCCTGCTTATCCCAGACAATTCTTTGTACGCATGCTTTTGGTCAAAAGGATAGAGTGATAGAGTAAGGTACCTGGACACGTGTCCAGTTTCACTCTCAGGTTTAACTTGTGAGATGTATCACACGGAAGTATATCATCTCTACTGAGGAAGAATAGCATTTGTAGACATGTGTTTAGAGGAAGCCTCAGACAGTGGGGAAAAACACAGAATTTTTAGTTCACAACTGGAGTTAGAGCCCTAGTTCTGACAAGGCAGCTTACTGACCTCACCACGCTTTAATTCTCACATCCATAAAATGGGAAAAAATAACAGTAAACTAAATGTTGAAGAAATATCAAAGGTTTGTTGTGGAAACCAAATGTGATGATGTATGTGAGAGTTTTTTACAAACTATAAAGGGCTACACAACCATTAGTTATTATTAAATTGTGATTTGTTATTTTCAAATGAACATAAAATGTTTTTATTCATACTGGGCATTTATGTGACATTGGAAAATTTTCCCTTTGAGAATGTTGATGATAGCCTCAATGTAGAAAGTGTTAAGTCTTGATTCAGACAGTCAAATATTAAAGGGTTTTTGAGTTCATTCATTCATTCATTTATGGCTGCGTTGGGTCTTCGTGGCTGTGCGTGGGCTTTCTCTAGTTGCAGAGAGCAGGGACTACTCTTATTGCGTTGCGCAGGCTTCTCATTGCAGTGGCTTCTCTTGTTGCAGAGCGTGGGCTCTAGGCACGCAGGCTTCAGTAGTTGTGGCACACGGGCTTGGTTGCTCCACGGCATGCGAGATCTTCCCGGACCAGGGCTTGAACCCTTATAACCTGCATTGGCAGGCGGATTCTTAACCACTGCGCCACCAGGGAAGCCCTGGGTTCATTCTTAACATTGTCAAATGTAGAGCATATACATTAATTTGCTGAAATTTACTTAGTAAGACCTTAATCTGCTCCCAAGGAGGGTTTTTGACCAGGATGGCAGTAAACAGGGAGACAGCTCACAGCTGAGTCCAAACTCACTGTTTCTCCTTTTAAGTGCAGAGAATTGCCTCAGCCTTCGCAAAGTGTGGAAACTTTAGCAGAATCTTTCCCCCACCAGTTTGTCCCACCCACTTAGTTCATAAAAAATCCTTATGGAGGGCTTCCCTGGTGGCGCAGTTGTTGAGAGTCCGCCTGCCGATGCAGGGGATACGGGTTCGTGCCCAGGTCCGGGAGGATCCCACCTGCCGCGGAGCGGCTGGGCCCGTGAGCCATGGCCGCTGAGCCTGCGCGTCCGGAGCCTGTGCTCCGCAACGGGAGGGGCCGCGGCGGTGAGAGGCCCGCGTACCGCAAAAAAAAAAAAAAAAAATCTTTTTTTGCCTGTTGGAGAGAGCAGATTCCATGTACATGCTACCTATCCTATCCCCATTTCTCTTCACAGTGTGCATTTACGGGGAGAGGGGAATTTTCTTCTTGTCATCCCTCCATATTTGGAGTACCCCCGGAGAATTGCTTGGGGAGTTGGGGCATTGACTCTGGACCTTGAGCAAAGGCCCATCTCTTGGCAGAAGTTGATAAAAGCAAGTGCTCTGCTGGCTTGAAGAACTGGAGTTTGAAAAGCTTAGGTAACTTTAGTGAAGCTGCCCCCAAATGTGTGGGTGCTCTGGGGGGTGCAGACAGCATCTCATTACATTCCCTCAATCCACAGTCTGGATGATGTGAAGATTTACTGAGGAAAAGGTATCAGCAGCTTACTCTAAGCGAGCCAGGCCAGGCCCATGCATCCAGTAAGAAGAGTGCCAATTAGAGACAGGTAAGAGGAGATTCCATGACTTCACATTCAGAGTCAGGACAAAGAGAATGCTGTCTGTGGTATTGTTTTGTTCATTGCTTTGTCAGTTGCTAGGAGTCTCAAGAAGCCAAAGCCCATGTAGCATTCTCATTGGGGCTACCAGATTGCACAGATATAATATATTGGCATTGGAGAGAGAAACAGCCAAAGCCAAAAGAATGGGACTATTGCCATCACAGATGCTGAAGCAGCCTCCCCACCCGGCCCCCAACAACACACACACTGCCGTCAGTGGCACGGGACCGAGAAAGAACAGGACATGCTCTTGCCTACCACAGGCAGCTCCGGGCAGGCGCTCTTAAAACCAGTATGCATAAAGGGAGAAGACGGAAGCTCAGAGGGCTAGATTTTTAAACCAGAAACATGAAAACTTAAGGAGTTAGACTGCGAAATCTATTATTCAGCAAGTTTAAGTTTTTCCACTAGCCAGAAGAGTAAAGACAAAGAGTAAAGAGTAAAGACAGCTGTTATTGGTAAAAATTAAACCATTCGATATTTGTACATCACTGAGTGACAGTAGTGAACGAAACCTGCAGGATACAGATCAGCTCATCACCTTCACAGTTAAATTATGCCCACTTGACGGTTCAAGTTTAGTTTCTTACTTTAAATAATTTTAAGAAAATCATTCTGTGAGAGTTCTTAAATCATTGAATTCGAAGAAAATTTGGGTTTTTATAAAAGTTTAGCTTCGGAAAATAGTTCATTTTATCCACATTTCGACTTATGATTGACTTACCATTTTAGGTACACTAAATAAAATACACATGACAAATTAAAACAAGTGCTTAGTTTGTACTTTAGCAACATGTACAGGGTTTTTTTTATTTAGTTCTCAAATTTATAAGTACAGATTTACTAAAAAATAGTACTAAAATGGGAACAGATTTAAACTAGAAAATCATCTAAATTAAAGAATCTATACATTTTTTAAAGTCCTTTTTAAAAGAACATTTAAATAAAAATCTACAACCTCAGATTTTCTAGATATATTTTGCTTGCACAATCAAGAATTCTTTACATATAAAATTAAGCTTGTCCAGTTTAAATCAGCTAGACATCATAGTTCTAAGATAGGTTCCATTAATAAATTAGTTCCAATAGACATTCCAATAACAAATCACTTGATCACCACCAAAAAAAGTTAGAATGGGCAAACATTAAAAAATATTGTTTAAAAAAAAAAAGCTAGTTATCTCACTGGTAGCAGCCAAGAGAGCCATTTAGTTAATTGTTGCTAATATAGAAAATGTTTTCACAATAAATTTTTATTAATGCATAAGCTATTTTCATAGTTTAACTACTTCACAGCTTATGTAAAACAGCACATTTTTTGTGGAAAAAGAATTATGGAGAAAAGAAAGTGAACTGGAGAGCAGTTAACCTCCTTATAACTTAATTGGTAAGAAAAACGTTCACTTAAAACTAGGACTGTAACAACCTAAAGAGCTAGTAGAGCTATGCAGACAAAAATGATTAAAATTTCCAGAGAGGAGTCCTTCCTTGGTGAGCTGGTTTTACAGACAGAGGCATCCCCAAAGCATCAGCAGTGGTCATCATGAGACATTTGCTGGGCATTGGGCAACATGGATGATAGAGAGCTGGGATGAAAAAGCAGAGTAAGTTCTTCCACAGTCTTTTGGTATTTAGGAGACAAAGTCCACTAGAACCTAAGAGGAGTTTTCAAAATTCTTGCCATTGAAACATTTTAGTGCAAAGAAAACTGAATCAAACTATAATAACCTAGTTGCACCCAGTTCAAATACTGAATGGACTGACATGATTAGCTTCCGAGTCTAACACAGGAAAATGAACCACTAAATAAAAGCTCTTTTAAATACAATGCCCAGAATACAATGAAAATTACAAGACATGCAAAGAATCAAGAAAATGTGATTAATAAAAGAGAAAAAGTAAACAATAGAAGTCAACCCCCCAGATGAACAAGATGATGGAATGGGCAATCAAAAACTGTTAAAAAGTATGTCAATGAAAATAAAAGGTTAAAGCAGAAACTAACACACCATTGTAAAGCAATTATACTCCAATAAAGATGTTTAAAAAGAAAAGGTAAAGGAATGCAAAGATAATTTCAACAAAGAAATGAAATCTATAAAAAAATTGATTTTAGAACTAAAAGACAGAAGATCTAAAATTAAAAACTCATTTGATATACATGTGGAATCTGAAAAAATTGGTATAGACAATCTTATTTACAAAGCAAAAATAGAGACACAGACTTAGAGAACAAATGTATGGATGCCAAGGGGGAAAGGGGGTTACACCTCCCTTTGCTTTAGATGAAACTAGAGCTTCATCACATCATGAAAAATGATCAGTTATGACCTTAAATCATCAGAAAAGAATAAATGATTTTTAGAGTTCTCTATTGAGAAAGATTTGCATCAAAATAGTTAAAGTCTAACAAACTTCAGTTCTTCAGAATGACTCATTAAATCCCAGATCTCTAGATAGTGGAGGTGAAACTCTCTGCTCCTTCCACAAAATTCTCTAGTGTGTAGACATGAAAATCAAACGTATGGATACCAAGGGGGAAAGGGGGGGGGGTAGGATGAATTGGGAGACTGGGATTGACATACATACACTATTGATACTATGTATAAAATAGATAACTAATGAGAACCTACTCTATTGCACAGGGAACTCTACTCAATGCTCTGTGGTGACCTAAATGGGAAGGAAATCCAAAAAAAAGAGGGGATGTATGTATATGTATAGCTGATTCACTTTGCTGTACAGTAGAAACACAACATTGTAAAGCAACCATACTCCAATAAAAATTTTTTTAAAAACATTTGATGGGCTTAATAGGAGACTGAACATAAGACTGGATTAGAGAACTCAAAGAGAAGTCAATAGAAAATATCCAAACTGAAGCACAGATTTTAAAAAATAGGAAAAACAGAATGGAGCAGAAGAGACATGTGAACCACAGTCAGTCTCTCATAAGTGTAACTGGAGTCCCAGAAAGAGATAGAGAAAGAGGATGGGAAAAGAAGTAACAAATGAGAATTTTCCAAAACTGTTTAAAGACATCAACCCACACAGATTCAAAAAGCTCAGTAAACTGCGAGCAAGAAAACTGCATCTGAGTACATTAAACTGCTGAAAAAAAAATAAAGAAAAAAATTAAAATCCATCAAAAGGAAAAAAATAATTACCTACAGAAAGCCCAAACCTTCAGCTGATTTTTAATAGAGAAGCTCTGGAAATCAAAAGACAATGGAAAGTCCCAAAGATTGGACACAAGATGGCAGAGTAAAAGGAGCTCCTCTCATGAGCACACCAAAATCACACCTAACTGCTGAAGAACCATCAATAAAAGAAAGACTGGAATCTACCAAAAAAGATATTCTACATCCAAAGACATGAAGAAACCATGACCTGGTAGGAGGGGCGCACTTGTGTTATAATCAAGTCCTGTACCACCCTGGGGGGGCAACCCACAAACTGGAGAATAATTACATCACACAAGTTTTCGCACAGGAGTGAGAACTCAGAGGCCCAGGCCAGGCTCCCAAGCCTAGGGGTCTGGCATTGGGAAGAGGAGCCCCCAGAGCATTTGGCTTTGAAGGCTATCAGGGCTTGATTGCAGGAGCTCCACAGGACTGGGGGAAACAGAGACTCCACTCTTGGAGGGTGCACACAAGGTCTCACACGCATTGGGACCCAGGACAAAAGCAGTAACTCTGCAGGAGCCTGGGCCAGACCTACCTGCTGGTCTTGAAGAGTCTCCTGGGGAAGTGGGGTGTGGCTATGGCTCTCTCTGGGGTCGTAAAAGCTGGTGACAGACACAGCGGGGACCTACGTGAACTCTGGCTAGAGGAAGACATTTTGGGTCCTTGGCACTGAGACCTGGCCCCACTCAATAGCCTGTAAGCTCCAGACGCCTCAGGCCAAAACAACCAACAGGGCAGGAACACAGCCCCACCCATCAGCAGACAGACTGCCTAAAGACTTCCTGAGCCCACAGCCACCTCTCGACATGCCCCTTGACACAGCCTTACTCACCAGAGTGCCAAGACCCAGTGCCACCCACCAGTGGGTAGGCACCACCACCCCTGCCCCTGGCCAGGAAGCCTTCACAAGCCTCTAGACCAGCCTCATCCACCAGGGGCAGACACCAGAAGCAAGAAAACTACAGTCCTGCAGAACTGAGTCCACAAACACAGGTAAGAACCTACCTGGTCTCTGGCCCCAGGGTGACAAGAGAGGAGTGTACTGCTGGGACACATACAACATCCCCTATAGAGGATCACTTCTCCAAGGTTGAGAAATGTAACTAAGCTACTACATACATAAAGATACAAATAGAAATTTAAACAAAATGGCATGGCAAAGGAATATGTTCCAGACGAAAGAATAAGATAAAACCCCAGAAGAACAACTAAGTGAAGTGGAGATAGACAATCTACCTGAGAAAGAGTTCAGAGTAGGGATCGTAAAGATGATCCAAGAACTCAGGAAAAGAATGGATGCACGGAGTAAGAAGTTACAAAAGTTTTTAGCAAAGAGTTAGAAAATATAAATAACCAAACAAACTTAAAGAATACACTAACTGAAATGAAAAATACACTAGGGAGAATCAATAGCAGAATAATGAGGCAGAAGAACGAATCAGTGAGCTGGAAGACAAAGTGGTGGAAATCACTGCCATGGAACAGGATAAAGAAAAAAGAATGAAAAGAAATGAAGACAACTTAAGAGGCCTGAGACAACATCAAATGCACCAACATTCGCATTATAGGGGTCCCAGGAGAGAAGAAGAGAAAGGGCCTGAGAAAATATTTGAAGAGATTATAGCTGAAAAATTCCTTAACATGTGAAAAGAAACAGTCACCCAAGTCCAGGAAGCACAGAGTCCCATACAGGATTAACCCAGGAGGAACACACTGAGACACATAGTAATAAAACTGACAAAAATTAAAGACAGAAAATATTAAAAGCAACAAGGGAAAAGCAACAAATAACATACAAGGGAATCTCCATAAGACTATCAGCTGATTTTTCAGCAGAAACTCTGCAGGCGAAAGGGTGTGGCATGATATATTTAAAGTGATGAAAGGGAAAAACCTACAACCAAGAATACTCTACCCAGCAAGGCTCTGGTTCAGATTTGACAGAGAAATCCAAAGCTTTACAGACACACCAAAGGTGAAAGAATTCACCAAACCAGCTTTACAACAAATGCTAAAGGAACTTCTCTAAGTGGAAAAGAAAAGGCCACAACTGGAAACAGGAAAATTATGAGGATGGGAAAGCTCACCAGTAAAGGCAAACATACAGTAAAGGTAGGAAACCATCCACATACAAATTTGATATCAAAACTAGTAATCACAGAGAGTCCCATACAGGATAAACCCAAGGATAAACACGCCAAGACATGTAATAATCAAACTGTCAAAAATTAAATACAAAGAAAACATATTAAAAGCAGCAAGGGAAAAACAACAAATAACACACAAAGGAATCCCCATAAGGTTAACAACGGATCTTTCAGCAGAAACTCTCCAAGCCAGAAGGGAGTGGCAGGACATATTTAAAGTGATGAAGGAAAAAAACCTACAAACAAGATTACTCTACCCAGCAAGGATCTCATTCAGATTTGATGGAGAAATTAAAACCTTTACAGACAAGCAAAAGCTGAGAGAGTTCAGCACCACCAAACCAGCTTTACAACAAATGCTAAAGGAACTTCTCTAGGCAAGAAACACAAGAGAAGGAAAAGACCTACAAGAACAACCCGAAACAATTCAGTAAATGGTAATAGAACCATACATATCGATAATTACCTTAAATGTAAATGGATTAAATGCTCCCACCAAAAGACACAGACTGGCTGAATGGAAACAAAAACAAGACCCATATATATGCTGTCTACAAGAGACCCACTTCAGACCTAGGGACACATACAGACTGAAAGTGAGGGGATGGAAAAAGATATTCCATGCAAATGGAAATCAGAAGAAAGCTGGAGTAGCAATTCTCATATCAGACAAAATAGACTTTAAAGTAAAAACTATAACAAGAGACAAAGAAGGACACTATATAATGATCAAGGGATCGATCCATGAAGAAGATATAACAATTGTAAATATTTATGCACCCAACATAGGAGCACCTCAATACATAAGGCAAATACTAACAGCCATAAAAGGGGAAATCGACAGTAACACAATCATAGTAGGGGACTTTAACACCCCACTTTCACCAATGGACAGATCATCCAAAATGAAAATAAATAAGGAAACACAAGCTTTAAATGATACATTACACAAGATGGACTTAATTGATATTTATAGGACATTCCATCCAAAAACAACAGAATACACATTCTTCTCAAGTGCTCATGGAACACT
>NC_041220.1:81354103-81375908 GCF_002837175.3 Physeter macrocephalus | reverse complement strand
CCCCCAGCCCCGCCCCCCATTCCCTGCATCTGTGCAGCGCTGTCCCCGCCTGAGCATCCCTCCCTCCTCGGAGCCCCTCCCCCTCGGCATCCGGGTGCAGTGGGTGAACCTTCCCCGTGGCCCAGGGCTGCGCTCGTTCCTCGCCACCTGTCCTCTGCCTCCACTCCTGGGGTCCTTGAGGATGGAGATGACACCCCCACGGGAGCGGTTCTGAACTAATCACTTGAGTTCATCAGGATTGGCTGGGACAAGCACGCAGCTCTCTGCTCACCTCCACGCTTTATCCGTCTTGTTCCACATCTTCAACGCCTTCCCTCTCTCTCTGTTCTCTCCAGCTGCTCCAATACTAACCATCCGCTAAGAACAAGCTCAATTCCCACCTCCTCCGTAAAGCCCTCCAGGACTACCCTCTGTTGATTCTTTTCCCTCTGAGATCCTAGAGCACGCTATACCAACCAGTTTTCAGGGGGAAATTCTTTGCCTCTCCTCCTGTGTGTTCATCTTTTCTCTCCAACTCGACTATAGCGTTCTTGAACGGAAATCAGTATTACCGAGTGACTGAATATACTTTTCACGAGTAAGAAAATCAACTTAGGATTTTTTAACTTTACAGTAATGCGAAAGCAATACGCATTCAGTAGAAACTACTTCGACTTTTGAATTTTGAGCTTTCCTCGGGCCCACCGTATGGGGAAAGACACTTCCTCCTGATGCTGGGTGGCAAAGCCCCAGCTCCCCACCAGCCACGCGACCACACCAGGAGACAGCGGATAGATGCAACCACCACGGACCCAGACAAGCACTCTGCTTGTCAGTACAGTAGTCAATAAATTACACGAGATGGTCAGCACTTTATTAAAAAATAGTCCTTGCATTAGATGATTTTGCCCAACTATAGGCTAACCTAGGTGTTCTGAGTGCACTGAATGTAGGTGAAGCTAAGCAGTGATGTTTGACACGTCAGGTGTATTAAATGCATTTTCAATTTATGATATTTTCAACTTACCATGGGTTTACTGGGACGTAACCCCATGGTAAGTTGAGGAAGATCTGTACAACAGAAGCAGCAGCCAAGGAACCAGTAGGAGAAATAATGGTTTTTATTTAAAGACAGTCACGGCATGGAAGCAACCTAAGTGTCCATCAACAGATGAATGGATAAAGAAGATGTGGCACATATATACAATGGAATATTACTCAGCCATAAAAAGAAATGAAACTGAGTTATTTGTAATGAGGTGGATAGACCTGGAGTCTGTCATACAGAGTGAAGTAAGTCAGAAGGAGAAAAACAAATACCGTATGCTAACACATATATATGGAATCTAAGAAAAAAAATGTCATGAAGAGATTAGTGGTAGGATGGGAATAAAACACAGACCTACTAGAGCATGGACTTGAGGACGTGGGGAGGGGGAAGGGTAAGCTGTGACGAAGTGAGAGAGTGGCAGGGACATATATGCACTACCAAATGTAAATTAGATAGCTAGTGGGAAGCTGCCGCATAGCACAGGGAGATCACCTCTGTGCTTTGGACCACCGAGAGAGGTGAGATAGGGAGGGTGGGAGGGAGGGAGACGCAAGAGGGAAGAGATATGGGAACATATGTATATGTATAACTGATTCACTTTGTTGTAAAGGAGAAACTAACACACTATTGTAAAACAGTTATACCCCAATAAAGATGTTAAAAAAAAAAAGAAAAAGATTTCTGCATCTTAAACATATTTTAAAAAAAAACTAGTAATCATGAGAGGAGGAGAGCACAAATGCAGGATATTTGAAATGCATTTGAAATTAAGAGATCAGCAACTTAAAACAATCATGTATACATATAGACTGCTATATCAAAACCTCATGGTAACCAAAAATGAAAACTCTATAATAGATATAAACACAAAAAAAAGAAAAAGGAATCCAAACAACCCTAAAGATGATCATCAAATTGCAAGAGAAGAGAAGGTAAGAGGAAAGGAAGAAAAAAAGACCTACAAAAAACAAAGCCAAAACAAGTAACAAAATGGCAAAAAGAACATACATATCAGTAATTACCTTAAATGTAAATGAGTTAAATGCTCCAACCAAAAGACAGACTGGCTGAATGGGTACAAAAACAAGACCCATATATATGCTGTCTGTAAGAGACCCACTTCAGATCTAGAGATGCATACAGACTGAAAGTGAGGAAATGGAAAAAAGGTATTCCATGCAAATGGAAATCAAAAGCAACCTGGAGTAGCAAGACTGGTATCAGACAAAATAAACTTTAAAGTATTGTTTCAAGAGACAAAGAAGGACACTACATAATGATCAAGGGATCAATTCAAGAAGAGGATATAACAATTATAAATTTATATGCACCCAACACAGGAGCAACTCAATATATAAGACATATGCAAATGGACATAAAAGGAGAAACTGACAGTAAAACAATAATAGTGGGGGATTTTAACACCCTACTTATATCAATGGACAGAACATCCAGACAGAAAATCAATAAGGAAACAAAGGGCTTAAATGACACATTAGATCATATGGACTTAATTGATATTTATAGAATGTTCCATCTGAAAGCAGTAGAATACACATTCTTTTCAAGTGCACACGGAACATTTTCCAGAATAGATCACATGCTGGACCACAAAGCAAGTCTCGGTAAATTTAAGAAAACTGAAATCATATCAAGCATCTTTCTCAACACTATGAGATTAGAAATCAACTACAAGGAAAAACTGTAAAAAACACAAACACATGGAGGCTGAACAATATGCTACTAATCAACCAATGTATCACATAAGAAATCAAAGAAGAAATCAAAAAATACCTAGAGACAAATGAAAACGAAAACACAATGATCCAAAACCTATGGGATGCAGCAAAAGAAGTTCTAAAAGGGAAGTTTATAGTGATACAGGCTTACCTCAGGAAACGAGAAAAATCTCAAACAACCTAACCCTACACCTAAGGCAACTAGAGTAAGAAGAACAAACAAAACTCAAAGTTAGTAGAAGGAATGAAATCATAAAGATCAGAGCAGAAATAAATAAATAGAGCCTAACAATTAAAAAGATCAATGGAACTAAAAGCTAGTTCTTTAAAAAGATAAAATTGATAGACCTTTAGCCAGACTCATTAAGAAAAAAAAGAGCGTTCAAATCAATAAAATTAGATATGGAAAAGGAGAAGTTACAACTGACACCTCAGAAATACAAAGGACCATAAAAGACTACTTCAGGCAACCATATGCCAATAAAATTGACAACATAGAGGAAGTGGACAAATTCCTGGAAAAGTACAACCTTCCAAGACTGAACCAGGAAGAAACAGAAAATATGAACAGACCAATTACAAAAACTGAAATTAAATCAGTGATTTAAAAATTCCCAACAAACAAAAGTCCAGGACCTGATGACTTCACAGGCAAATTCTATCAAACATTTAGAGAAGAGCTAACACCTATCCTTCTCAAACTCTTCCAAGAAATTGCAGAGGAAGGAACACTCCCAAGCTCATTCTACGAGGCCACCATCACCCTAATACCAAAACCAGACAAAGATATCACAAAAAAAGAAAATTACAGGCCAATATCACTGATGAACATAGACACAAAAATCCTCAGCAAAATACTAGCAAACCAATCCAACAATACATTAAAAGGATCATACGCCATGAACAAGTGGGATTTATCCCAGGGATGCAAGGATTTGTCTACAAATCAATTGGTCTGATACACCACATTAACAAATTGAAGAATAAAAAGCATATGATCATCTCAATAGATGCAGAAAAAAGCTTTTGATAAAATTCAACATACATTTCTGATAAAAACACTCAGTAAAGTGGGCATAGAGGGAAACTATCTCAACATAATAAAGGCCGTATATGACAAACCCACAGCTAACATCATACTCAGCAGTGAAAAGCTGAAAGTATGTCCTCTAAGATCAGGAGCAAGACAAGGATGCCACTATCATTCAACATAGTTTTGGAAGTCCTAGCCACAGCAATCAGAGAAGAAAAAGAAATAAAAGTAAACCATATTGGAAAAGAAAAAGTAAAACTGTCACTGATTGCAGATGACATGATACTATACTTAGAAAATCCTAAAGATGCTACCAGAAAACTATTAGAGCTCATCAATGAATTCAGTAAAGTTTCAGGATACAAAATTAATACACAGATATCTGTTGCATTTCTATTCACTAAACAATGAAAGATCAGAAGGAGAAATTAAGGAAACAGTCCCATTTACAATCACATGAAAAAGAATAAAATACCTAGGAATAAACCTACCTAGGAGGCAAAAGACCTGTACTCCAAAAACTATAAGACACTGATGAAAGAAATTGAAGATGACACAGATGGAAAGATATACCATGTTCTTGAATTGGAAGAATCCATATTGTCAAAAAGACTGTACTACCCAAGGCAATCTACAGATTCAGTGCAATTCCTGTCAGATTACCAGTGGCATTTTTCACAGAACTAGAACAAAATATTTTTAAATTTGTATGGAAACACAAAAGACTATGAATAGCCAAAGCAATCTTGAGAAAGAAAAATGGAGCTGGAGGAATCAGGTTTCCCTGACTTTATACTACAAAGCTGTAGTCATTAAAACAGTATGGTACTGGCACAAAAAAAGAAATATAGATCAACAGACATGGTAGAATGCCCAGAAATAAAGCCACACACCTATGGTCAACTGATCTGTGACAAAGGAAGCAAGAATATACAATGGAGAAAAGACAGCCTCTTCCATAAGTGGCACTGGGAAAACTGGACAGCTACATGTAAAAGAATGAAATTAGAACACTCCCTAACACCATACACAAAAATAAACTCAAGATGGATTAAAGACCTAAATGTAAGACCAAATATTATAAAACTCCTAGAGGAAAACATAGGCAGAACACTCTTTCATATAAATTACACCAAAATCTTTTTGGATCCATCTCTTAGGGTAATGGAAATAAAAGCAAAAATAAACAAATGGGACCTAATCAAACTTAAAAGTTTTTACACAGCAAAAGAAACCATAAATGAAAAGACAACTTATGGAATGGGAGAAAATATTTGCAAATGATACGACTGACAAGGGATTAATTTCCAAAATATACAAACAGCTCATACAGCTCAATATCAAAAAAAAAAACCAATCCAATCAAAAAAATGGGCAGAAGATCTAAATAGACATTTCTCCAAAGACATACAAATGGCCAAAAGGCACATGAAAATATGCTCATTGTCACTAATTATTAGGGAAATGCAAATCAAAACTGTAATGAGGTACCACCTCACACCAGTCTGGATGGTCATTATCAAAAAGTCTGCAAATCATAAATGCTAGAGAGGGTGTGGAAGCAAAAGGAACCCTCCTACACTGTTGGTGGGAATGTAAATTGGTACAGCCACTACAGAGAACAGTATGGAGGTTCCTTAAAAAACTAAAATTAGAGCTACCATATGATCCTGCAATCCCACTCCTGGGCATATACATGGAGAATACCATAGTTAGAAAAGATACATGCACCCCAACTTCATTGCAGCGCTATGTATAATAGCCAAGACATGGAAGCAACTTAAGTGTCCATCAACAGATAGATGAAAGAATAAAGAAGACGTGGTACATGTTTACAATGGAATATTACTCAGCCATAAAGAACAATGCCATTTACAGCAACATGGATGGACCTAGAGATTGTCATACTTAGTGAAGTCAAACAGAGAAAAACAAATATCATATGATATCACTTATATGTGGAATCTAAAAAAATGGTACCACTATTGATGAGAAAGACAGAATCTAGCAGAAAAGAACTTCTACAAATAAAGATTTAAAGAAGGAACCACAATGAGATGGGTATGTGCAGTACAGTGAAGACCCATACCTCAGGTTGGGCAACCCACAAACAGGAGGTTAATTACAATTGCAGAGTTTCTCCCAAAGAAACAATGGGTCTGAGCCCCACATTGGCTCCCCATCCTGGGGGTCCTGGACCAGAAGATAAGCCCCTAGAACAATTGGCTTTGAAGGACAGTGGGGCTTACTTTTGGGAGACCTAGTGGGCTGTGGAAAATAGAGACTCCACTCTTCAAGGTTGTATACAAAAGCTCACATGCTCCAGGACCTGGGCAAAAGCAGTAATTTGAAAAAAGCCTGGGTCAGACCCACCTGCTGATCTTGCAGAGTCTCCCAGAGAGGAGGAGGCAACTGAAGCTCACCCTGGGGACACAAACACTGGCAGCAGCCATTATTAGGAGCTCATTCTACTACATGTTCACTGGTGCTGGCAAGTGCCATTTTGTAATCCTACCTCTAGCTTATTAGCTTCAGGACTCAACCCCACCAGGCAGCCTGTAGGCATCAGAACTAGGATGTCTCAGGCCAAACAACTAGCTAAGTGGGGATACAGACCAGCAGGCAGGCTGCCTTAAAAATGCCTGAACCCACAGCTGCACTGTGACACAGGTCCTCCACCAGAGGACCCAGGACCCAGCCAAATGCACCAGTGTGCATGCACTAGCCCTGGGACCAGCCTCACACACCACTGGGCAGGTACCAACCCTAGGAACACCTGGGATCTGACAGTGCCCACCAGCCCCAGGACCACTACAGCGAGCCATGGCAGGACCCAGCCCACTCACTAGAAGACCAGCTCAAGAACCCGCAGGGCCTTGCAGCCAGAGATCCCAAGAACAGACTCTGCCCAGTGAGCCAGCACTAGCCCTGGAACACCCTTGTCCTCAGACCCCCACACAAGCAGTCCAAACCAGCTCTGGGACCTCTGGGACCCCTGGGCCCTGCAGCCAGAGACCCCAGGATCCAACTCTGCCTGCTAGTGGGCTGTCAGTAGCCCCAAGTCCCAACTTCACCCACCAGTGGGCAGGCAATCATAGCCCTGGGATTCCCTGGATCCCAACCCCGCCCACCAGTGGCTGGTTGCCATCACTAGGACCACCACAGCCTGCCTTGTCAAGACCCAACCAACATACCAGCAAGCTGGCACTATACCAGGGACCCCCACGGCCCTGGCTCTGACCACAACTCCAGCTCTGAGACACCTTGGGCCCTTCAGTAAGTGTCCTCAGGATCCAGCCCCACCTACCAGGGGGATGACACCAGCTTCAGGAACCCCAGGGCCCTGCAACCAGAGACGCTGGTACACAGCTCCACCAACCAGTGAGCCAGCACTGGGAACCCCCAGCCCAGTCCCTGGCCCTGCCCTTGGGCAGCCCAGCACCAGCTCTGAGTTACCATGGACTCCTCACAGCTAACCACCCTGGGATCAAGTAACACTCACCAGCAGACCAGCACGATCTTTGAGACACCCTGAAACCTTCAGCCAGATGTGTCAGGAACCAGCCCCACCTATAAACAGGCCAACAGTAGATCTGGGAACCCCTGCCCTGTAACCACTCACCCCCAAACCTGACTCTGCCCACCAGTGAGTCACCACTAGCCCAGGGACCCCACCCCCAGGGTTCCACAGACAGCTGTCTCATGACCCAGTCCTGCCAACCAGTGACTGGCAGCCTCTGAACAAGGCAGGGCCTGGCAATCAACCAGACCAGGGGCCAGCCACAACTACCAGACCTCCCACAGTAGTCAGTCTGCCACAACAGAAGGACCCATATAGCCCACATAGGGGTACCCCTAGACCTTATAGCTCTGGCGACCAGAGAGGCATGTGCTGCTAGGAAGCATAGGATGTCTCCTACAAATGGCCACTTTTCCCAGGTCAGGAAATATAACCAACCTACCAGATACATATAACTTCAGATGGCAAATTAGGCAAAACAAGAGGACAGAGTAACATGTTCCAAATGAAGGAACAGGATAAAACCTCAGAAGAAAAACTAAGTGAAATGGAGATAGGCAATCTACTAAATAAAGAGTTCAAGGTAATGACTGTAAAGATGATCAAAGAACTCAAGAGAAGAATGGATGAACAGAGTGAGAAGTTAGATGCTTTTAACAGAGTTAGAAAACATAAAGAAGAACCAAACAGATGAAGAATACAATAACTGAAATAAAAAATACATTAGAAGGGATCAACAGTAGATTAAATGATACAGAGGAATGGGTCAGTGAGCCTAAAGATAGAGTAATGGAAATCACTGAACAGAAAAAAGAATGAAAAGAAATGCGGACAGGTTAAGAGACCTCTAGGACAACACCGATTGTACTAACATTTGCATTATGGGGTCCCCAGAGGAGAAGTGAGAGAGAAAGGGGCAGAGAATGTATTTGAAGACATAATAGCTGAAAATTTCCCTGACTTGGGAAAGGAAACAAATATCCAAGTCCAGGAGTAACAGAGAGTCCCAGACAGGACCAACCCAAAGGGGACAAACCAAGACACATTGTAATTAAAATGGCAAAAACTAAAGATAAAGAGGGAATATTAAAAGCCACAAGGGAAAAGCAACAACTTACATACAATAGAACTATAAGGCTATCAGCTGACCTTTCAGCAGAAACTGCAGGCCAGAAACTCTACAACCAAGAATACTCTACCCAGCAAGGCTCTCATTCAGGTTTGTTGGCGAGATCAAAAGTTTTACGGACAAGCAAAAGCTAAGAGTTCAGCACCACCAAACCAGCTTGACAAGAAATGTTAAAGGGATTTCTCTAAGTGAAAAAGAAAAGGCCATAACTAAAGACTTGAAAATTACAAAAGGAAAAATCTCATTAGTAAAGGCAAATAAACAGTAAAAAGTAGTAGTAAATCAACCATGAACAAAGCTAATAGGCAGGTTAAAAGAAAAAAGTAGTAAAATCATTTTTCCCACAATAAGCAGTTAAGGCTACACACACCAAAAAAAAGATTCAAAATAATGATGTCAAAAACAGTAATCAGGCTTCCCTGGTGGCACAGTGGTTGCGAGTCCGCCTGCCAATGTAGGGGACGGGGGTTCGTGCCCCGGTCTGGGAAGATCCCACATGCCGCAGAGTGGCTGAGCCCATGAGCCCTGGCCGCTGAGCCTGTGCGTCTGGAGCCTGTGCTCCACAATGGGAGAGACCACAACAGTGGGAGGCCCGCGTACCACAAAACAAACAAACAAACAAAAAAACAGTAATCATGGGGGAAGAGGAGTAAAAATGCAGGGTTGTTAAAATGCATTGGAGGTAACTAATAAGGACCTACTGTATAGCACAGGGAACTCTTCTCAATACTCTGTCATGACCTATATGAGAAAAGAATCTAAAAAATAGTGGATATATGTATAACTGATTCACTTTGCTGTACAGCAGAAACTAACACATTTTAAATCAACTACAATAAAAAATTTTTTAAAAAAAGAACAAAAAAGTGCTTGGAAAGTAAGAAATCAGCAACTTAAAATTATGTATGTGTATGTATATATATGATATATATTGCTATATATTATCATGGTAACCACAAACCAAAAATCTCTAATAGATACACACACGAAAAAAGAGAAAGGAATCTAAACATAATACTAAAGATAGTCATCAAATCACAAGGGAAGAGAGCAAAACAAGAGGAAAGGAACAAAAAAAGAACTACAAGACAACCCCAAAGCAATTAACAAAATGGTAATAAGTACATACCTAACAATAATTACTTTAAATGTAAATGGACTAATGCTCCAATCAAAGAGAGTGGCTTAATGGATATAAAAAGAAGACCCACATATATACTATCTACAAGAGACTCACTTCAGATTTAAAAACACACAGACTGAAAGTGAGGAAAAATGTATTCCATAGAAATAGACAAAGAAGGACATTACATAATGATCAAGGGATCAATCTAAGATATAAGAATTGTAAATATACAAGCACCCAACATAGCAGCACCTAAATACATAAAGCAAATATTAACAAACATAAATGGAGAAGTTGACAGTAACACAGTAATAGTAGGGGACTTGAACACACCATTTACATCAATGGAGAGATCATTTAGAAAGAAAATCAATAAGGAAACACTGGCCTTAAATGGACTTAATAGATATGTATAGAAAATTCCATCCAAAAGCAGCAGAATACACATTCTTTTCAAGTGCATGTGGAGGATTCTCCAGGATAGATCATATGCTAGGTCATAAAATAAGTCTCAGTAAATTTAAGAAAATTGAAATCATATTTAGCATCTTTCCTGATGCTAAGAGTAGAAATAAACCACAAGGGAAAAACTGAAAAGAAGACAACCATGTGGAGACTAAACATTATGCTACTAAATAACCAATGGATCACTGAAGAAATCAAAGAAGAAATAAAAAAATACCTGGAGACAAATGAAAGTGAAAATTCAATGATCCAAAATCTAGGACACGCAGCAAAAGTAGTTCTAAGAGGGAAGTTTATAGCAATAAAAACCTACCTCAGAAAACGAGAAAAATCTCAACCTAACTTTATACCTAAAAGAACTAGAAAAAGAACAAACAAAACCAAAGTTAGTGGAAGGAAAGAAATCATAAAGAAGAGAGCAGAAATAAATGAAATGGAGACTAAAAAGAAATAGAAAAGATCAAGGAAACTGGTTCTTTAAAAAGATAAACAAAATTGATAAACCTTTAGCCAGACTCATTAAGAAAAAAAGAGTGCCCGTCAATAAAATCAGAACTGAAAAAAGGAGAAATTACAACTGACACAACATAAATACAAAAGATCATAAGAGAATACTTCGAACAACCATACTCCAATAAAATAGACAACCTAGAAGAAATGGACAAATTCCTAGAAATGTACAAACCCCCAAAACTGAAACAGAAAGAAATAGAAAATATCAACAAACTACCAGTAATGAAATGGGAGAGAACCCACATAAATAAAATCAGAAATGAAAGAGGAGAACTTACAACAAACACCACAGAAATACAAAGGATCATAAGTGATTACTACAAATAATTATATGCCAATAAAATGAATAACCTAGAAGAAATGGGTGAATTCCTAGAAATGTACAATTTCCCAAGACTGAACCAGGAAGAAATAGAAAGTATGAACAAATTACCAGTAATGAAATGGAATCAGGAATGAAAAAACTCCTAACAAACAAAAGTCCAGGATCCAATGGCTTCACAGGTGAATTCTACCAAACATTTAGAGAAGAGTTAACACCTGTCCTTCTCAAACTATTCCAAAACATTGCAGAGGAAGGAATGCTTCTTAACTCATTCTCTGAAGCCAGTATCCAAAGGAAGATATCACAAAAAAGAAAATTAAAGGCCAGTATCGCTGATGAACATAGATGCAAAAATACTCAATAAAATATTAGCAGAATTAATTTAGTGATACATTAAAAGGATCATATACTATGATCAAGTGGGATTTATACCAAGGATGCAAGGAAGGTTCAATATACACAAATCAATTAATGCAATAAACCTTAACAAACTGAATAAAAATCATATGATCCACTCAGCTGTAGAAAAAGGGTTTTGACAAAATTCAACATCCATTTATGATAAAAACTCTCCACAATGTGGATATCAATGGAACACATCTCAACATAATAAAGGCCATGTATGATAAGCCCACAGCTAACATCATACTCAGCAGGGAAAAGCTGAGCATTTCCACTAAGATCAGGAACAAGACAAGGATGCCCACTCTTGCCACTTTTACTCAACATAATATTGGAAGTCCCAGCCACAGCAATCAGATAAGAAAAAGAAATAAAAGGTATCCAAATTGGAAGGCAAGAGGTAAAACTGTCAAGAGGCTGGAAAAAGAGAAAATTCAACCTAAAGAGATTCAAAGAAAAAGGAACATTCATCAGAATGCAAAAGCTTTTAAAACATTTTCAAAGATTCCCAGTACGATTTGTATACCTCTAAGGATAAAGGGAAGAAAGGACTTTAGAGCTGGAAACAGCCTTGAGATCATTAAGTAACTAAGTAGCTAAAAATCCTACATTTTACACAGGCAAAAAATTGACACCCAAAGAAGTGAAGGAATCCAATATATCCTGAGCTCCTAAAATACAACAGCTGCTGTTCTGAGCACTTTTCAATACATAACCCATGGTGGCCATTATTCTTCCAGCACTATCAAAGAGGATGCTGAGACTTAAGTAGTTTCTGCAATTGGCCTCAAGTCCTGCAACTAGTAAGCGATGGAACCAGGATTCCAACCTAGGTCTCTTTAATTCCAAAGCCCATACTCTTCCTACAACAAGACCCTAAATGGTTTAATTAGAAGCCATAGAAGCCATAGTAATTAGAACCCAAGTCCCTTTTTCCCAGTCTATTTTTATTTCCACTACAAAAGTGCAGAAAATGGAAAAATAATGCCCTGTTTTGTGGAATTCTTCTACATACAGTTGAATGAGTCAGATAAAATCATCACTCATCTAGTATGCAGTGTACTTTTCTCCATCGGGGAATGAAGCTTTGTTGCCCAAGGCTTTATTAAAGTTGTTTAAGCCAACCATTAAATTCTGTAATAAACTTTGATTTTTTTAATCTAATTTCCCTGGACAGAGAAACTTGGAGCTGCCAAAATCTGTATTTGGAAATGTCATACATGCAAATTGTGAAAACAACAAAGATTTCTTAGGGTTTTTTTTCCCTCACACTATCCAGTATCTACTCACAATACAAGGTCCATGTCTGCTATACTAAACCAACCTAATAAAGTCTCCATGTGATTCTGAATATGCACATTTCGCAATGTTGTTCAATAAAACAATCAGCAAATCTATGTAGTGCCTATTGTGTATAAGACTTGATGCTAAGGGGTATATAAATAACATACTATCTCTGTACTCTTAACTACCCATCTAAACAGAGAGATAGGGGAAAGGGGATGTGCATGCAGTTAAATATTATACAATTTGACAAATTTGAAAATATTGTATTATACAAGTGCTAAGAGAGCCAGGTTGAGAAAATTGTTCTGACTCTGTGGGTCACAAAAGAAATCCAGAGGAAGTAATGTTTGCAGTGAAGCTAGAAAGACTAAGTGTTTTCCATCTTTAGATCTAAGACATGGGATATAAGATGCCTTGAATGTCCAGAGGCCAGCAGTTCCTGCATGTAGTTAGAATATAGGTTTAATTACAGGGCATTGGGGAACATGAGGCAAGAAGTATAGTTTGAGGCCAGACCTTATAAGTAAGTTTCAGCTTACATTTTTATAGCAGTGAGGAGGACTTTCTCATGTTCAGATGTGTTACTCTGGAGGTAGTGTTGTGAAGAGGCTGGAGGTGAGACACCTAACTAGGAGCCCAACTAATGTCATGATCCAGATGAAAGATAATCGGCATGGTGAGAGGTAAAATAGAGAGGAGGGCATAGATGAGAGACATTTAAAAAATAAAATTGATGTTGACTCTTTAAATGTGGGGGTTAAAGGAGAAGGATGAGTCAAAGGTGATTATGCCAATACCCAGGGTGTTGGCCCCTCCATCATCATATATGCTTACGTATACACACAACAAATCACATTATAGAGTAACTCACAATCCACGTTTATAAAAGATGATTATTTGCTGAAAATAAAATCTATACTGACTAGCAAGAATGTATCATATTCTTCATTCTTTTCTTCATATTCTCTGTGTTTTCTGATTCTTTTGTCTTAGTAATGGGAAGAGAGTGAAAATGGTAACCAAGAGTGAGTAAGGAGGAAGTTGAATCACAGTATCAGTGTGTACCATCAATATCCTATGAATACTTCTCATATTGGTCTTTACTTTTCTTCTTTAAAGTATCAGGGACAGAGCAATTTTGTAAACAACTGTCATTGTTCCAATGCAAAGAAAACGCTGTGGAGTGGAGGTCAAAGCACGTGTCCCAACTAGAAATATGCACAGATATAGGACAGCCTTGTAGGTCTTCTGTTTTATGGCTCCTTCTGTATTCTCAGCTGTCCATAGCAGCCACACAAGTACTGGGAGGTGCTGCTCTTCTTCCTGTTCTTTCTCTTCCTTCCTTAGCATCTGAGGTGCTGGAGGATGTACAGATCTGATTGTGAGGTTATTGCTCCTGACCCCTTTCCTGCTTTACTATGACAAGTTGCAAAACTATCTTCCCAGACATTCTGCAAATCTAAACTGAATGATTTGAGGCAAATTAAATATTTTAGCATTTTTATTTATGTACACATGACATATGGAAGAGGTAATCGTTTTAACTATTAAATTTTAACTTGGAGAAAGGGAATCTCTGTTTATTTTTACTTAGTTCAGCATTTATACTTTGTCTACTATACAAAAAACATGTATTGTTATTAATAAATGCTCCAGGTTTTCCAAACCCACCATTAAGATTGTTTCTGGACCTAGAATCAAATATTCATATACCACCAGCAATATTATACATAATTTAAAGTGTATCTTGTCATGCAAATGGATTCACCATGGTGCTTTCCCTTAACTATAAAATTTATTCTTGCCCCAATGGGAGCAGACTTGTGGATTTTTACCCAGCATTGGAAGAGGCCCGAGTGAGCATTTGGAAGATGCTTTAAATTTTGTCCCTGTGAAAATGGAATTAATTGGTCTCCAACTTGAATACATTATAAATATAGAGGTAACCAAGATTAACCAACAACAGGGAAGCAATCATATCTTTAATTGCCTGTAGCAGTCTCAGTGAAGTACTGGGCTCAACTTTTTCCAAAATGTAGCAGATACGTATAAAAGGAATCTAGAGTAGTCACTGCATCCATCTCTATACCTCATTTCTTCAAGACAGGAAGAATAATGAGGCTAAAGCTTGATTATAAAATGTTCAGCCTAGCTTAGTTTTTACTAGTTTTATAACTGTAATCTGGCACAAGCAAACCTACAGATTAAATGAAAGTGGTGTTTGTTTTTTAGTCTTCCTGTGGGACCCTTTACAGTGTAAGCAAGGGTCTTGGTACTCTCACATGGACCACCACATTTGCCTTTACCTTCTTATTAATCATAATTACTATGTTTTCTTTTCTAATTTCCTCTTAATAGGTGGCCGAAATAGACTATTAAACAGCTTCTTTAATAAAGTTTAGGATGGAAAGCTGTTCCTGTGTTTATCAATGCTGTCATGATTTCTGCTTTTATTCTAATTCAATCTGTTGAATTTTCTCAGGAAATTAAGGAGACAAGAGGCCTCCCTTTTCTCACTTTATCTTATATAACTGATAATTATGGTTGACACGAACTGGCTCATAATTACTTGAGGGTACCAAGTATCTCACCTAATTCTCTTTTTTGACCTTACAAACTAGACAACTGAATTTGTGTTCTACCTTTTTATTCCCTGGAGAAAATGTTAAAATATGTATTCCTGTTCTATCTAATTTTGCCCTTTAGTGCAGAATAATTTTTCCTTTCTTAAAAGTTTTTCTAATGCAAATAAATGAATTCTTACAAGGGCAAACTTTTTTTATTTTAACACTGTCCTTCTAAATTGAAGCAGACCTGTATTCATGGTAGCAACGTTCATAAAGTGTGAAAAATGAATGCAATACATTTTAGGGGATCAAAAAGTCATTCTTATCTTTTGAAGTATCATGTATTTAAATAAGGTAATTAATAGTATCATACTCATATATAGTATACTGAAAATATGCTACTAGGATTTCTTTCAAATCATTGTTAGGTGAAATTAAAACAAGAATTTTATCTGAATAGTAATTGTACATTTGAATAACTTTATTTGTATCTCATTTTACTTACTATCTTTATTATCTCTACCTCAAGACTATCATTAAAACTAAGCACGTTTCTTTGACTCATATTCTTCATTTTAAAAGGTGTCCAGTTTCTTATATTTGGAGATTTAAGGTTCTACATAAACATATAAAACATGAGTGGGACCCGTATACAGACTGTACTAGGAGTACTTTATGTGGATAATTCATTCACTCTCCCCAATAGTTTACGAAGAAGTTACTCTTGTTATAACCATTGTACAGATGAGGTAATTGAGGAGAAAAAAGGGGGGATTCCTGACTGTTGCCAGGACATACTCCTAGTAAGGAACAATGCAGGACATGAACCGGGTGGTCTGGTGCTAGGATTTACACGTTAACCATTCCACAGTGTTGCTTCTCAATTTGTCTTCACTCAGCTTTTGTTTCCTCTGAATTAAGATGTGTTCATTTCAATGTACAAAGTACTCTTAATCAAAGGGTCTTGAATTCCCCCTGGAACACAGACATCTATTAGTATCTCACTTTTTTTAGTGTTTGCAGCTCAGATATAGCAAGGTCTAAGAATAACATTCCTGACTTTCACCCTTCCCCCAATATCAATCCATATTTTTTCATTCCTCTTTAAGGCACACTCATGCCACAGCACAGAAAACTGTTCATTTCTAGGAATGATTAGTTAGTTCATGTTTCTTTGTCTCCCATAGAATCCATCGCCCCTCCAATCCTTGAGGAGAAAGTGAATGAAAGAATACAGACTTATATTGTAAATACCCTCTGACTCTCCCAGCTTTACAATGAACTGTGAAGATACAAGGCAAAGATAAAAATTTACAATACTAAAACCAAGACCAAATCAAGGAAGAAATTTAACTAGTTGTAAGATGCGTAGAGTGAAATTAAGATTCATGAACTCAAGATATAAATAGTGTTAAGAGCAAACATTTACTTGGCATTATTTATGTGCCAGGCACTGTTCTGCACTGGACATACAATAATTTCTGTAACCTCATAACAGCAGTAATGAGGTGTGGGTACTATTTTTACCCCCATGTTACAGATAAGGAAACAAGCACACAGAGTTGGGATTTGAAGCCAGGCAGACCGACTCTGAGGCTCATGGTCTCAACCACTCTAACCATTTCTCCTGCACTTGATATGAGATGCTTCATTTGACCATACTACCTACTCTTTGCCTCAAAGTCCAGGTCAGTTACTTGCAGTACACTGGGCAGTCATCATGGCTGTGCGTGTACAGCTTTCCAAAAGAATTGTCCAAGTTCAATCAGTAAAAATTCGGGGGCTGCAAATGACCACAAACTAGGAACATGATAGAGGTTTGGTAGCTTGCTGTAATTTAACATGGATATTCCCAGTAAACTAGTTGCTGTTTGGAAACACCTTATTAGCACTGCATTCTAAGAATTCTAAATATCCGTATACCCCATCACTGAAGACACAGAGAATTAGCAACAGTTGTGGATGGAAGATCCAGCTCAAGCTACTAAACGCCTATTAGACACTGATTTCTAAATTAGGAGAAAGGGCATCAATTTGTTCTCCAGCAACAAACAGATGGAGAAGGAGAGTTGACAAACACCCAAATGGATAGAGATCAGGACAAAAGAGCAAGCCAGACATCCTGGATATTCACCAACATCAGGTTTGGGAAAAAAAGCTTTTGAAAAATATTTTACATATTAATAAAAATGGATTAAGAAGGTAATACATCTGAAAATGATTTTCTACAAAAAAACAAAAGACTTTAGCAAACACATTGGCATCTTAGTAGCATTTGAGACTGAAAAATCATGTGGTGAGAACAGACTAACATGAAAAAAAACAGCTAAATGGTAGGGATGGGTGACTTGCAAGGGAAACGTAGAATTAATACAGTAAAATTCAAGTCAGTCCAGTGAGACAGAGAATAAACATAAGATGGTTTCTCAGTATTCAGAAGAAAGAGATGAAAAACAAAAGGAACAAAAAAAAGAGAGAGATCAAGGGCAGAGAAAGGAATCCAACCCTAAAATTACAGGCATTTCCAGGAAGGAAAACACTAGGGTCAGAAGCAATAATCAGCAACAATACTGGAGAAAGAAAATCTGGACAAATGATTTTTACTAGCAATAAAAACATAGATCTTTGACAAATGTAACAAAATAGGGAAAATACACAGAGGTAAAATTAGGAATAAAGAGTGATTTAGCCATGGACATAGAAATAATAACCAGAAACAACACTAATATGTAGAACTGACTAGGTGCCATGAGTCTAAGAGTTACATATATAGAATTTTAAACATTTTCATCATAAGTAAGAAAACGTTTAAGTTGAAAATACTGTGTAAAACTCAATGCTGAGACAGTTTCAAAGCTGAATATATGAATACTTTTCTGAGAAGTGTTAATTACCAAAATAGATTCAAGATGATTTGGATAAACTGGTAGTTGTAAAAGATATTGAAAATTCATTAAGGCATAACTTCCAGATATAAGCTTTCTTTTGCTTCCAAAAAGTAAAAAAAAAAAAAAAAAAAAAAAAGAAAGAAAAGTGGTTCTACCTGTGTATTCTTCTATGCTTTCAAGAAACATATTCCCATGCTAAATAAATTGTTCCATTGTGAAGACAGAAAAAGTTGTAAAGCCATCCTATTCACTTTTTAAGCTGGCATAATCCTGACCCCAAACCTGACAGAGCACAAAAATTAATATCCCTTATCAATTTTAATATAGATTGAAAAATCCTTTATAGAATAATTGCTAAACCAAATTTAGAAGTAGGTTTTTAAAAGTATTCACCATACTTAGGGTTTACCCCAGAAAGGTAACAAAGATTACTATTAGAAAGTCCATTAATAAGTAAATCAATGCTAAAAATATGTTAATTTCAACTGATGTCAGAAAAGGAACTTAATAAAATTCAAGACCCTTTCCTACCAAGCAGTGAATTCTGTAAACCAACCAAGATTCTTCATTTTAAGAATATCTACTATATGTTAGTTACCAACTTTGTGATTACTATAGGCATGCCCATGACCTATCTCATAATTGTAAAATTAATGCTTATTGATAGGAATTTACAGATGACTATAAAATAAAATATAAAACTAATCCATAATCTCACCTTCCAGAGATACTCATTTAACTAAGTTAGGGGTACCAACCCTCTGCACAGTTGAAACTCCACATATATGGTCTGCCCTCGAATATCCTGTTCCTCCACATCTGTAGTTCTGCATCCACAGACTCAACCAACCCGGACCACATAGTACTGTAGTATTTACTATTGAAAAAATTTGCGTATAAGTGAACACATGCAGTTCAAACCTGTTTTAAGGGTCAACTGAACTGAACTTTGTTAAGAATATTCTGCCATAGGTATTGTTGTAATCCTCATTTTCCTGATGAGGAGACTGACACACAGAAAGATTAAGTAGCTTGCCCAAGGTTGCTGAGTAAGCAGTCACATAAACAAGGTATAAATTCAAGCAGCGTTTCTCTAGAATTCACACATTTAAACAATGTGTTAAATCGTCTCTTTAGAGAACTTTTTTCCAATATTTTATCATAAGCATTTCCTGATAATATATAATGTTCTTAAATTATTATTTCAATAATTTATCATATTCTAGCATACAAATGAACTATTATGTATTTAAATGTTGCCTTTTTTACATATTAGGCCATTTCTGATTATTATTATAAATATTAATGCATTTAACATTTTCATATAAATTCAAACTAATTTTTTCTTTGAGGATAAACTCCAAGATGCAGAATTACTAGGTCAAAAATCATGAATATTTGTGAACCATCCTGATTTTCTGCTTGTTTTCTAGAAGGAATTTGCAACTTGTATTTTTACCCACAGAAGATAAAAATGCCCATTTCATAGCAACCTCATCAGCTCAGAATAGTACCACTATTTAAAACTTTTGTAAATTTGATAGGTGAAAAAGAGTATCCTATTTCACATCTTTGGCTACTAGTAAAGTTTAATAACCATATTCCAATAGCCATTGGAATATGTTTTTGTGGTTTGCCTGTTAATTCCTACCTCAGAGAAAACAGCATAGCTAACAGTTAAGAACAGTCATTTTTGTCAGAGGCTCTGGAGTTCTCAACTTTTAAGAAATTGAACATCCCTATACTATACTGTTCTCACACAAAGGCTGACATGAAATCTAGAAATCTAGGTTATCCTAGAAATCTAGGTTAATCCTGATCCCACAAACTTTAATCTCACTGAGCCTGTTTCTTCGTCTTTAAAGTAGGGATAATGATAATAATACTTCATTAGTTTATTGTCAGTATTAAATAAGGTACTATATGAAAAGTGTTTGATGTACAAAGAGCAGCCTTCCAATGGTTACTTTTAAAAAATATTGCTCCATGCTTTCATGTCACTTATTTAGACTTATATTAGACTCTATTTAGACTTATATTAGAGTTTTGTATGTACTTATAAATAGATGAATTCTCAGGAGGAATTTTTATCTTTTTCCTCTGTCCCTAGCATTCCAGTACCTAGCAAAAAGCCTGATATGTATTAGGAATATATACCTACCATGTTGGGCTGAATGTAAAATTATCAATACTTCCAAAGGACATTTTGTGATTAAATGTCAAGATTCCATCTAGCTAGCCTCTAAAACATTTTATCATTCTCCTATTGCAGAATTTAAAAGATAGAAATCCTCAAATTGAAGTTCTCAAAGGCAGCATTTAGAGTTTTAACTATTTACTAACCATTTCGTTTAGGACAGACTCAACTGCATTTAGGCCAAACTCAAGGGCAAATGCAAGAGTGGTGACCAACCCAATTACAGTCGATTTGATGAATAAAGATAGAGCAACCACAGTGTGGACCTCGGCAAAAGGAGGAGTGCTCACCCCTGCCTTCTCTTTCATTGAAAGATAAATGTTTTCAAAACTAATGCCCAGTGTTTGGTGTAGTGAAACAAAAAATACTGACACAGTTTTATAAAGACCTACAAAAATCAACATGGTTTTTAAAATTATTTTCACTATCAGACCAAAGTTATTACAAAAGTTCAGGGAAAAAAACATTTTTAGATATTTTAGGTTAAACCATATTTTAGGTAAGAACATTTTTATAATAAAAATATAGGGCTTCCCTGATGGCTTAGGGGACACGGGTTCGTGCTCCAGTCCGGGAGGATCCCACATGCTGCGGAGCGGCTGGGCCCGTGAGCCATGGCCGCTGAGCCTGCGCGTCCGGAGCCTGTGCTCCACAACGGGAGAGGCCACGACAGTGAGAGGCCCGCGTACCGCAAAAAAAAAAAAAAAAAAAAATTATATATATATATATAAATTTGTAGGCCTGCTTTTGGTTATGATGATTAAGAAAAGAAACTTTGTATGGCTGTCTGTGCCTTTTATCCATCCTCAGCCCACCGTTCCCAACTTAGGAGCCTGTACCTGTTCCACATCCCTATTAATAATCATTTCACAAAAGGCAAACTGCGGTGACTGATTTGGAGAATTTTAAATGTTCTATTATTATCTTCTTCTATACTGATGCCTGAATTGAAATAAAAGGCATATACAACAGTCATCTTTATGGACAGGTTTAAGTTCAATTTTATTATTTAAGCTTTCTCAAAGAGAAAAGTGAAACATAGGCCAAATAATAATCAAACATAATCCTAAGGCTCTTGGTTAAGGAGGTGAGCAGTGTGATAGGGTGTCAGGGTGTCATTTAGTTCATTTAGTTATCATTCATGTTGGGTGACAGTCCACAATCTCAAGAAAGGTAGGAGGGAACTCCATTTCCCCTTGCAGCCATGGCTGATGCCAGCCAGATTCTAACCTGGTTGTGCATGGATCTTAGGACAATTCCTTGACCTGTTATGTAATTACCTTTCTTCTGGCGCTTGTGTTTTGCCTTATTTCCCTAAACATTTTTGAGTGACCTTTAAGTCACAGGGACTTATAATTTGGTGACTGTTGTAAAAGTGTTTCTTTCAGTATCCCCTCCATGTGTCCTCTCTAAGTGTAATTTTATAAATCGTTTTTTAAAACCCTGCTTTTTCTGTAATGCTGGGCTCAACAACTGATTTCTTTAAAAACTGAGAAGTTTAAAGAATTGGAGGGACTTCCCTCGTGGCGCAGTGGTTGAGAATCTGCCTGCCAATGCAGGGGACACGGGTTCGTGCCCCGGTCC
>NC_041220.1:81338980-81353978 GCF_002837175.3 Physeter macrocephalus | reverse complement strand
GCTCCGCAACAGGAGAGGCCACAACAGTGAGAGGCCCGCGTACCACAAAAAAACAAAACAAAACAAAAAAAAAAAGAATTGGGCATTTTGCTGAAATTCACAGGACTTATTTGTTGTTTTAAAGCTGCTGAGGGAACCAATATTTGTTTTTATAGTTTTACAATCATGAACTATAAAACTAATGGAATAGCTTGATTTCATTTTGTTGAAGTTATAAAACTGGCTACAATTTCAATTCATACTTTATCACTCAACTTTCAAACTAATTATATAAAGGAAAGCTGGAGCTTAGCAAATTCTTGATAACTTGGGCTCCACCATGTCCCCTACGAGTCCCCCCAAAACTTCTTTTACTCCGGATGTCACGGTGATTCAGTGGAAAACCACATAACCGTCCAATCTTTTGTTGTATTTAAGTTTCAGAAAAAGGCAGCACTTTTCTGGTCTGTTTTGCAACGTTTTCACAGGAAGAACTGTGATGGACAAAGCTAATGTAGTCATTCAAACCTGAGAGTAAGAATAAATATAACAAAACACTTACGGGACACTGTTTCCACATTTTCAACCAGTTAGGGTTTCCAACAGCATGATGAAGGTGCTGTTGTTATCTCCATTTTACAGAACAACTGAGGCACAGAGAGTATGAACGGATCACCCAGAGTCACGCAGTGAGAGAGGGAGCCAGAATGAAGACGCCACCAGTCTAGCTCCAGGATACATGCACTCTGGTGCCATGCGTTTGTGTGTCACAAAGCACTTTTCATAATACGTTTATCACTTAATCCTTGTAATATCCCCTGGAGATATGAAAGTTGTATTATTGTTTGTTCACTTGAGTAAATGGAGGTGGAGAAGCCTGAGGCAGAGTGGACCAGGGCCGTATACCGGGGAGTGGTGACATCATCTCAACCCCAGGCTCCCACGGCAAGCCTCCTACTCCCATCTCAAACCTCTGTCTCTCAGGGGTTTTGTTTTTGTTTTGCCAAGGAACATTCTCATTAAGTGAAAACTTAAGCTATCTCTTGACCAGAAAAATGAAGGCTGAAATGTCCCAGTTGAAGCAGGGCGCTTACACATCCCTCCAAAACTACCCATTCCCATTCCACCCAAGGCCCCAAGACGGCTCCGTGGAACACAACTGGGAATTCACTGCCTCATCCCGTGTTACCTTTCAAAAGGTACAGAATGGATTTGTTCTCCCCTGCAAGGACTGAGTGGTAATAGGGGAAATGAGCATGGAGAGGCCAGAAATTCCTGGAAATAGGAAAAAGAGCATAGAGGAAAAGCAAGTTTTTATTTGGGTAAATCAGGGTTTGAACTTGGCACCTGTGAGCTTCAGTCTATTGTTCATCTATAAAATGGGAATAAGAATTGATGCCTCACATTGAGCGCTTCTAGTGGGCCAAGTTACTAAGCATTCTTTCATTTAATCCTTACGGCAAACCTGTGATGTGTAGGTATTGTCATCCCTAATTTATGGATGAAAAATTGAGGCTCAGAGATGAGCTAAACTCCCCAAGGCTACTAGGCTAGAAAATGGCAGAGTTGGAATTCAAAACCACATCTGTCTGACTATAAAGCCTATGCCATTAACCTACAAAGGACTGGGGAAATTATGAGATAAAGCTCCTGATATGTGCCAGGCACATACTAGGCAGCCAATAAATGGCAGATGTTATTTTGGGGAGAGAGCATATTATTTAAGAGTCTAGTCTCTGAATTCAGGGTTCAAATATCTGCTTTACTAGTCACATAATGTGTGATCGTGGACAAATTTTTTAATCTCCCTAGGCTTCAATTACTTCGTTCATAAAATTGGAATAATTTTACACGTATGCCACAGTTTTTGTGACAATCAAATGAGATACTGAGTTACTTAGCACTGACCCTTACCCATTGTGTATGTTAAATAAACACTTGGATTATTATTTGGAACTCTGTGCCAAGGAACCAGGGACAGGAGACTCAAAAAAGTGGATTTTACAAGTAGCCTACATTATCTCATTTTGTTTTCACCAAAACGTTTATGAAGTGGTGCTACATGATTCCCATTTTACAAACACTACTTTGAGAGTTTAAATTTTTTTTTTCTCAAATGTTCATAGCCAGTAAGTGATAGAGCTGGAATGTGAACCCAAGCAGGTGGGATTCTGAGCCCTCATCATCATTCTGCATCAATTCTGACAAGCTAATTAAGGTAGACTTTTCCCAGGGTTGAGGAGTCCAAGTGTCAGGGATTTAGCAGATTAGGAGAGTGCACTTCTTTTACTTGATTAGATTCAGAACCAGTTGAGAGGTAGTTGCAGGAATCAGGTAGATAGACATTAAAATGTTACTTTCTCATCATAAAGCTATTGAAGAACATGGCTTAGATTTGATACCAAGCAAAATTATTAAATCTTTCGTGAGGCAGAATGACCTACCCCCTGGCCAGCCTAACGCCTCAGCTCCCACCCCTACCCCATAAAGCCTGCCCTGGCGGATTGGAACTGAGTGAGCTCTCAGCAGACAGATCCCAGGAAGAGAGAAGGGCCAACTCATTTGGCTGCCATCCTCTCTCCCACATCACCAATCGGATAAGTGATTCCTCCTCTCCTGGATGGAGTGAGAAAGGCCAGGGGTGTTACTCTAATGACTAGAAACACCCTGCGTGGGGTGTAGGATCGCATTTAACATTCCCGATTTGTGTTCTCTCAACTTCACTGGGCTCAACCTTTAAGACTATGGGGCATCTGGGTGTGTGACTACCCCCCTCAGGTGAGGTTAACATCTGTCAGGGCAGGACAGCTCCCCAGACCAACTACTGCTTCTTTGGGTTTCCTCCCTGGACCATAGCTAGGCAGTATTCATTTTGTCCCCAGAAAGCTCCAAAATAGGTCAGAAATATACAATTATTAAATTAATATGAAAGCTACCCTGTACGTAAATCTGAAATTCAGTCTGTATTCTATTTCCCATCCTAAATTATGTGCAACCGTATTGTCCAACATAGCCCTTCAGAGGTTCTGTAATGAGGTTAAGAGACAGCATATAGCTATTCCAATACTGAAATGCTAATAATATAAACAGTCCTATTGAATATAAATCTCATCCCATTACTAACTGTACAGGGAAAAATTAAAGTTAAAAGATTAACATCCAAAAACTTAAAGTAGAAAGTAGTTAAGTCAAATTTCAAAATTAATTGAAAATTCTTTTGCTTCTGTGGGATAAAATTTGTAAAATTGAAGTTCAAAATTCATCTTCTTGAATATCTTATTCTGTTCAGTCTCATTCACAGACAGTCTTGATACCTAGGACAAGCTTGGGCTCTCCTCCTCTGGATGGGTGTTACTACTTCAGCATCTCAGAAATGATCATTCTGTGTCTCCAAAAAGAGAATAAAACGTCGCTAGCCATCGTGGTGCTAATCCCACTCCCATGAAATTCAGAAAACAAGCCAAGCCCACGCCCTAAAGAAGGTATCCCAGGCACCCTTACGTTCCATAAATCCATACTTTGTGCTGCCAAAAACCATAGCAGAGATTCAGTGGTGGCAAGTGAAAGAGTCAGCAGAAAAGTCCTGGTTTCCACCTTGCCAGGATGCCAGTTGGTCTGTGCGTGCACTCCAGTGACTATGACCTAGATTCACTTGGGAGAAAATTCCCATCAAGAGATTAATTTTGGCACTTTGTTTATGAATTCAGGAGGACATTTCTCCTTATGTGTACTGTCTCCCCTCACAGGACATAACATTGAGACATTCCTGACTTGCAAACTGAAATTTTTAGAATGGTGGCAACCCCAGGCATCAAGCTTTATTTGAGAGTTGCCTGCCTCTCCCAATGGAAATATGAACGGGAAAAACGAGGCTGTCCCACATCTCTCCATTTCCCCTTTCAGCCCATGTTTCTGGCACCCCAGTCTGCACTGACGGTATGGACTCTAGTGATGTAACCACAGCCTTCTGTGAAACTCTTGTGACAAATGTCTGTCACTATCCCTTGCTATGGCATCACTTATATCTATTAAATGTGGTTCCTAGGGAGGATTTTCATTGAATCCACAAATGTTTCAACTGGAGAATTGCCCAAGGAAATTTCCTGAACTGGAATTGCTGTTGGTGTCTTGGGAACCTGTTGAGAACCATCTCCTCTGCCGAGTTCCCATTAAACCACTGGCTTCCCTCTGTTTTTGACTGAAGCCTAAGGAGCATTTCTCTGTGTAATCTTTCTCTGCAGTAGCATCATCTAGCCTTTTAGGAAATCTCAGGGGAATTTCTAAGAGTTTAATCCTTAACTTGGTCTCTTCCCTTTTCTAACACACATGGGACTAGCCCTGTTTACTAAATTTGAGGGCCTTCTTTCCCCTTTGATTTACAGATAAAACAATGATTTTCTAAGGTATCTCTTTAGATCTCATTCCGTGGGTCTCCTATGATGAGAAATAGGAAATTATGAGCTCTTGATATGCCCTAGATTTCTACTTTTCAAATCACACCTCTCTGCCCCTGCTACGTTGGAGAATTCACCTGGGTGATATTCTCCCATGGGATCAGCATGGAACCAGGACCTGGACTTGCTCCATTATTGTCCTGCCTGATTGCATGTAGTATGTCTCACCTTGTCTGTCTTCAAGTTCTCATCAATTTCTCAAGCAAGTCCCTCAGAGCATAGGAAACACCCACATGCCTTCTACGATGGCTCTATCACCTGAAAACTCATCCAGGAATTCTTTGCTGCCTTCCCCAGCCTACCATAACAAATCTTATAGATAACTACTTTCTATACTGACCCAATCATCAGGATATGGGTCCTCAATGTCTCTTACTGGGGACTCTGCTGGTTAAGGGTTTGCAAATGTTCTCTGGACTTCAGCAGCCTCCAGCAAGTAATTTCAGGTAGTTTTCTGTCCTCTTACTGGGTTTCCTTAGGCTCAAGGCACTCCTTCTGATCTAATATCAACCTTAAGGTCTCTCCTTAATAGGAGCAGACAGGCTTAGGCATGTCTCCTTATGTTTCATAGCTGTTTTTCAGACCTTCAAAGATTAGCCTGTCTTCTAAGATGTCAGCCTCTCCCTCAAGGAAATCTTTCTTTCCTTCAGCTTTTAATCAGTTTATTTTGTTTTCAGTCTTCTACTGCTTTTGATATGACTGTCACACTGAAGCACACTTTTCAAAGCACTTGAGTTCTTCCTTTATTCCCTCATTCTGAGTGACAGGCCTTTGGGTGATAATTTTACTGAGTTGTTCTCTACTTCAACCCAAGAAGATGGCATATTCTATTTATTTATTCTGAATCTACTACCTTTCACGGGTGACTCTTGAGGGCCTTTGGCAAGCACGTAATTACAAGAGCTTAGCCATCTTAATTCCCTCTTTTGGCCCTGAATGTAGTTCATGGATTCTGAGGCAGCCAGAATAATGCTGCCTTCCTGGGCCAGGAACTAATAATTTAAAGCTAGGAAGTCAGTCAGAAAGAGAAAGACAAATACCATATGATATCACTTATATGTGGAATCTAAAATACTATACAAATCAACGTATCTACGAAACAGAAACAGACGCACAGACAGAGAACAGACTTGTGTTTTGCGGGGGTGGGTGGTAGGGGAGGGAAGGAATGGGAGGTTGGGATTAGCAGAGGCAAACTATTACATATAGGATGGATAAACAACAAGGTCATACTGTATAGCACAGGGAACTGCACTCAATATTCTGTGACAAACCACAATGGAAAAGAATATATATATATGTATAACTGAGTCACTTTGCTGTACAGAAGGAATTAACATTGTAAATCAACTATACGTCAATAAAATTTAAAATAATAATAATTTAAAGGGCTTCTGTGGTGGCGCAGTGGTTAAGAATCCGCCTGCCAATGCAGGGGACACGGGTTCCAGCCCTGGTCCGGGAAGATCCCACATGCCGCAGAGCAACTAAGCCCGTGCGCCACAACTACTGAGCCTGAGCTCTAGAGCCCACGAGGCACAACTGCTGAAGACCGCGAGCCACAACTGCCGAAGCCCACGAGCCACAACTACTGAAGCCCACGCGCCTAGAACCCGTGCTCCACAACAAGAGAAGCCACCGCAATGAGACGCCCGTGCACTTCAACGAAGAGTAGCCCCCGCTCGCCGCAACTAGAGAAAGCTCACGCGCAGCAATGAAGACCCAACACTGCCAAAAATAAATAAATAAAATAATAATAATAATAATAATTTAAAGCTAAAACCTTCCAGTGTTCGCAGTGCACATGGAGCTCAGCTATGTCTGCTCTTTCGAGTCGTGACCAACAGGCCCAGCTGAGAAACAGCAGCAAAAGGTCACTCAGCTCCTGACTATCTAAAAGGCCTGTACCAAACAAACACTTTCCCGATCTTGGCCTCCATGATGACTGCTTTCCAAGGTTGGCAGCTGCGGTCCTGTCTGCATATAAATATCTTCTCACCCATACAGAAACAGCCATTCACCTGTAAATAAAGCCGTCCTAAGCCAGAGTAAGAATCCCACAAGACCCACGCTTGCCAAAGCCTGAAGCCTTCCGCTCAGCTGTACTAGTTAAAAGCCAACAGTAAAAACCAGCTGCAGGGCACAATATAGACACCAGTCAACTACCAAGATTAAAACACGTGACCCCCACCACCACCGACCCCAGAGGCCCCAAAGCCATGTGCCTTGGCTCCACTAAAACCCTCTCTACTCTTGGTCTATTTCTCAAAGTTCCCGGCTGAACGCACCGGATGTTGGGAATTTAAGGATATCAGTAAACAGCACTCCTCTTACCCATGTTTAAATTCTGAACCCACTGAGATAAACACGGGAGTCGGGCAGGAACTTAAAAACTCACCTTTCCGTGAATTTAGCTGTTGGGAATTCCCAGGTAAGTGTGTCTGTCAAATTTCACAATCACTACTTACCAGCCACAGCTGGACAGTCTCAGGCCTCCCCTGAGGCGGGGGACCTGTCTGTGTACAACCAACTGCTCAAAGGGGAGAGCAGAACACGTTCTGTCTGCCCACAGGTGGATTCCAGAAAGAGGTACCCAGCTCCATCTCCCAAAGCCTCCAGAGACTCATTCCCCCAAACTGGAGAGCAGTGACTGAAGGAGGGCAGAAAAGGAAAGTGTTGCTCTAATGGGGGTCCCTCCACATGAAAACACCAGGAGCACAAAACTCCACCTCCACACAGAGTCGAAGAGCACATGCAGCAGGAAAGCATGTGCTGTATCATCAGAACAAGGGCGGGAAACACATCAACTGGTTTGACATAATGTTACATGATATGATAACATACCATACCTAACATATACGTGATATACAGATATGTTACACACAGATCTTCCTCAACTTAGGATGGGGTTGCATCCCAATAAACCCACTGTAAGGTGAAAATATCCTAAGTCAAAAATGCCTGTAATACACCTAACCTACCAAACATCGTGACTTAGCCCAGCCTACCTTAATGTGCTCAGAACACTTAATCTGCAGTTGGGCAAAATCATCTAACACAAAGCCTATTTTATAATGAAGTGTTGAGTATCTCATGTTATCGAGTAATGTACTGAAAGTGAAAACAGAATGGTCAGCTAGGTAAGAATGGCTATAAGTGTACAGATGATCCCACGGCTTGCTGCCCATGTCCAGCATCATGAGAGAGTGTTAGACAACATATCAGTAGCCCAGGAAAAGATCAAAACTCAGAGTACACTTTCTACTGAATGGGAATGGGGGAGGGGTGGTTCTGGTATTATTAATAAGACAAGAACAACAATAATATTTACCAAGTGCTCACTGCAGGCCAGGAGCTCCACTAAGTGCATTTATAATATTAACTCATGTACCCGACCACAACGTTTGAGCTCTTAACTGTGTGACCATTCATTGTTATCTAAAACTGAGTTTTCTAAAGAAATACTTAATTGGAGGATTAAATGAAGTTTCTTAAAATCGCTAAAAATGTGTCCCTCTCTGAGAACAAACATATCACCCTACCAAGGTGGTTGCCATGAAGAAGCTGTCACTTGAGAGCTCAGTGGACATTTTTTCTTCCATTGATGTTGGATATTTAGGGATTTTGTGAGATTCATCTACAGCACTTGTTCGTCATATTGAGTTTTGTTATTTCTACATAAAGGAATATTTCCAGAGATTTCTGCCACTAACCTGCACTAATATAGTCTAAAAAATAAAAGCAATCCTAAGTGTGTATTGAAATAAACTGCAATTCACGAAAAACATGAATCCCAGACAAAAGTGCATCGACATGAAACCATAATGAATTTAGAGGTCATTTCTTAGCCAGAAAATTGAATGTAGAAATGTAGCATCTTTTCTGCAATATCTGGTCACCTATTTCTACCCAACCCCTAACTGTTGGTGTCTCAGGTCTTGACCCTGGGTGCTGACTGGTTTTTCCCACTTATAGATTGTCCAGAAAGGGTCTTCAGTGTCATCTGCAGGCTGATGAGACCTACATGTGCAGTGCCAGCCCTGACCTCCACTTCAAGATTCGGGCTCCCCATCTCCACCTGGATATCTCACATACATTGCAAACCTCTATGTCCAGAGCATAATTTTTAAATTTTCATCCTTACATCTCCCTCTCTTCTTTTCCAGTTCAGTAAATGCACCACCATTCCTTGCATTGTTCAAGCAAGAAACCAGGACATTATCCCAGATCAGCACCTCCAATGGAAATACAGTGTGAACCACAAACATCATTTTACATTTTCTAGTAGTCACATTTAAAAATGCAATTAATTTAATATTACAGGCACACGTTGTCTTACAGTGCTCTGCTTTATTGCACTTTGCAGATATTGCATTTTTTACAACTTGAAGATTTGTGGCAATCCTACAACATCAGATAATGGTTAGCATTTTTTAGCAACAGAGTATTTTTTAGTTCAGGCATGTACATTGCTTAGACATAATGCTATTGCACACAATAGGCTACAGTATAGTATAAACATAAATTTTATATGCTCTGGGAAACCAAAAAATTCATGTGACTTGCTTTATTGTGCTATTCCTTTATTACGGTGGTCTGGAACTGAACCTGCAATATCTTCGAGGTATGCCTGTATGTTGTATTTATTAATAATATATTGTATTCAATCCAATATATCAAATATTGCCATTTCTACATCAATATAAAATTTATCCATAAGGTAGTTTGCTATTTTGTGCTAAGTCTTTGGAATCCAGAATGCATTTTACCCTCAACAGAACATCCCGTGTCTTACTCGCCTCATTTCAAGTGCTGAGTAGCTGCATGTGACTAGTGGCTACCATATTGGACAGTGCAGTCTTAGACTGAAGCTTTGTCTTTCACAATTAGATCTATTAGCATATCCTAATGGATAGTTGTCTCTATCTTGAGATACATGTAAACCATCCACTTGTCTGTACCTCCATGACCTTCACATCTTTCACCTCCTACAGCAGCCTTCCTGCTGCTCCGCAGAGCTCCTCTCATTCTTCCAGTCTGTTCTCCACCCAGCAGCCAAAGTGACCATTTTGAAGTAGTTATTCTTGTAACAAATGTTAAATGATTACATGCCAGGCTCTATCTATAACACAGACAGCAATAGTTATAGACAGCAATAGTGGGCTAAGAGCAGCTTATCCAGGTACAAATCCTGCCTCTACATATGAGCTGAGTGACCTTGAGCAAATTATGTGCCTCAGTTTCCTCATCTGTACAATGGGAACAATAGTGTCTACCTTATGGGGTTGCCGTGAGGATCCACTTAGTTAATAGATATAAAGTACATACTTGGTGCATAGAAAGCACTTCATAAGTGACAGTGATACTTTCCAAGTCATTCTGCAGTCTTGAATTTTGGGTTACTGACTTTTTTTTAATGATTTTTGATTGTGATAAAATACATATCATAAAATTTTCCATTTTAACCATTGTACAATTCTGTGGCATTAATTACATTCACAACATTGTGCAACCATCACCACTAGCTATTTCCAAAACTTTTTCATCGTCCCAAATGAACCTCTGGATGCATTAAGCAAAAACTCCCCATCCCCCCCTTCCCCAACCTTCAGTATGAGTTACTGACTTTTCAGCTTCCATTATGGAGTCTACATCTAGCTGAGGGAAGACGGATTAAATAAAAGGATATTTATCATCATGTCTGCTAATGCTAAATGCTGATGAAAAAAGAAAACCTCATAAGGGGATGGAGGACAGAAATGTTCTCACCAATGATCAAGACAGGCCTCTCTGCAAAAAAGGTGTTGCCCAAAGAGGGGAATGAAGTGAAGGAGTGGGCTGTGCAAAAATCCCGTCCTTCCCTTGTCAAAAACCCTTCAGTGGGACCCCTACGCCTACCCTGCCGCAGTTCTAATAAAACCAAAATTTGTTCCTCATCCCAGGAGGCCTCTCATCACAGCCTCTGCCTCAGGCCCCTCTGCTTCTCCCCTATGGTGCTGTTTATTCCCCTTTTCTTTAAAAGTATGTACTTTGAAGCCTAGATTTACAGAAAAGAAAAAATTCCAGTGTGCTTCTATTTTGTACGAATTTAATCTGTGTATTGATATTAACGTTACAAACCTTAAATTTCTTACATTTTGTCATAGTTAGAAGCAAAAGGCGAACACATTTGGACTTAAATTCTGCTTCTGTCTCTTTGTACCATTGTGACTAGATTTCAAACCTTTCTCCGCCTTCTGCTGGCTCCAGTGATGGGGGCTGCGGTTTATCAAGGGCAGGTCATGTTACTACACCTTTCTGGTACTAGTTTCCTCAGCTGGGAAGGGGTTAGAATACAGAACTTACCAGGTGCTTGTGGTGGTGAAGGAAACCAGAGTAATGCAGTGTCTTACCTTTCCTTTGGTGTTAGTTACCATTAATAGAACTATTATTTTTTCAATAGCCACACTCCTTTTCTTATAAAATAATTTTTTGGCCAGATGTAAAATTAATATTAAATCATATGCATGTTTATTTTTCCTTTGCTCTGCCGAGTTCAGAACTGGGCTGTGCTTTCCAGTCTTTAAATACGAGGGTTCCATCTAGTGGCCAAACTGTAGGACATAGCCTGTGGATTTTGCGTTTTTCAACCTGTAGGTCTTGAAAAAATATGTTTTTTAATGGAGTAAAATGGAATGTAAAGTGTCAGAGTGATGAGAAATGTTTTATAAAATTTAACAGACACATTCCATGAAATTAATTTATTGAAATAGTAAAAACATATCCGTGTGTGTACTTAGGCACAATATGAACAGCTTTTTCTGACAGTGGCCATTTTTAAAACATTCAGCAAGTCACTGGTTTAGGGAACTTGGTTTATTTTAAGTTAGAGTAAAATGGAATGTAAAGTGTCAGAGTGATGAGAAATGTTTTATAAAATTTAACAGACACATTCCATGAAATTAATGTATTGAAATAGTAAAAACATATCCGTGTGTGTACTTAGGCACAATATGAACAGCTTTTTCTGACAGTGGCCATTTTTAAAACATTCAGCAAGTCACTGGTTTAGGGAACTTGGTTTATTTTAAGTTAGGGGTGAACACTGGACTCAACTTGGGCTGAATATTGGAATTATTAGGGGAGCTTAAAAAATACTGTTGCTTTGTCCCAACTCCAGAGATTCTGATTTATTTGGTCTGGGGTGTTACCTGGGCATCAGGATTTTTTAAAAGCTACTCAAGTGATTCCCAGGATTGGGACTTAGCATCTTAGGTCCATCAAAAATTAGTTTTGTATGTGAGAGAACTGTGATCCAGAGTGTTTAAATAACTTGCCAGAAGTCACACTGGTAATTAGTAGAAAAGTTGAAACTTTTCCTTCATGAATGAAGGACCTTGATGGCTATTTTGAACCTGTCAGAAATTCATGAAATGTTTCATTTCATTTTTTGGAATGCTTTTAAAAGGGAGGGGGAGATAAAATGGAGAATATACAATGTCTCTCTCTAGTCTGTTTTCCAAGTTATAAATTGATTTTTATATTTCAATAAATTTGTGGAGTTTATCTGTTAAATTTTCATTTACAGAGCTAATCCAAATTAGATTCTATGTGTCAATGTATTCTACATCACTGATTTTTTTTTGTTTGCACAACATCCAGTCTGAGGGCATTTTTCACCTACATCCCTGAATATAATACAGTTTCACCTTCCTGTTAGTTTCTCAGGAACTGTGTTTCTGTGTTGGTGATGCCTCATCTCCTACTAAGAACTAGGAAAGCATGTGGGGCCATCCATCAAAAACTGCACACCCTAAAAAGTATGATTAAATGCAGAGGTGCTCGTATTCTAGAAATCTGTGGTCTACAGAGAGAGAAGGCACACACATGGATTTTAGGATTAAAGAGACATATAAAACAGAACATTAAAATATAACACAAGCATATTCGTTATATGTCAAAGTGCCCACAGCCAGCTGACAGGATAATATGTATGTACCAGAGCAGTGAGAGGCAAGGAAAGCTTTGAGAAGGTGATTTTTGAGTGGGGAGAAAGAGGGGTTTAGACTTCAGTAAAGACTTGAAGTAAAGTTAACCGTTTTGTTTAGGTTAGAGTAAAAAACTTTTTGTATAGAAAAGGAGAAATTAGGGAAGGTGTTTTGGTAGCTAGGAGAGGAGGAAAGAGAAATATCTGGTGAAGACATACGAAAAGGTGAAATGGATGTAGGGTTTCCATTATGAGGAGTTTTGAACGGTAGAAAATTAGAGCCCCCAAAAGAACTCAGATAAAGCCCATCTTCCTCACCATCCAGAGGAGGGATCTGAGACATGGAGACCCCAACACAGTGGCACCATCCCCCCAAGTTCTCCCTCCTGCTCCAGTGTTTTCCTTGGCTGTAGCACGTGGCCTCACCTCACTGAATTTGAGGAGAACTAAGAATATCTTAATTCTTCATCAGCTTAAAAATATTCATTTGATGAATTAAAGTATGAATATACAGAGGTAAAAACAACCTCTTAAACCCATATGCCTGTTAAAAGAAACTGAGGCATATTAAAATTTTTAAGAATTTGAGCAAAAATCGATTTGAATCAGGGAGCATCTAATCTAGCAGATATAAAGGAGGAGCTGTACAAAATGAAAGACATTCATAGGCAGAAGGGAACGGGAACAAGGCAGTTATACTAGGCAAAAAAGCAGCTAGGTTTTTTCAAGGTCATTTTCCTTTAGAGGAAGGCAGGGGCGTATCAGGCAGATTACCTAACTAGTGCCTACCAGGCGATTCCTGATTGACTGGTTTAAGATTCCATTTCTAGGAGAGCCAAGACTATTATACAGTTAAGTCTAGGTTTGGTGTCATGGGGCTTAGCATAAACGACTCCATTTGGGGCCTATTGTCCTGTTTTTAACATACTTATGAGTGTATTACACAGGCTTGAGCCTAATAAGCCTCCATTAGGGACTTCCCTGGTGGCGCAGTGGATAAGACTCCACGCTCCCAGTGCAGGGGGCCCGGGTTTGATCCCTGGTTGGGGAACTAGATCCCACATGCATACTACAACTAAGAGTTCGCATGCTGCAACTAAGAGCTGGTGAGCAGCAACTAAGGAGCCCTGGAGCTGCAACTAAGGAGCCCACCTGCTGCAACTAAGACCCAGCACAACCAATTAAATAAATAATTTAAAAAAAAAAAAAAAACCTAAAGACAAGAGCACAGATAATTAACCACTCTCATTAAACAGCTGAAACCATACATTTAGATCAGGGTTTGTGAACCTCAGCTCTGTGGACATTTTAGGTTGAGGGTCTATTGTGTGCATTGTAGGCTACTTGGCAGCATTCCTGGTCTCTACCCATCAAATACCAGTAGCGACCCTTCCACCACCCCCAGGTTATGACGACTGAAAATGTCTCCTGGAGGCTGAATTCCTTTCCCTCCCTGAACCACCGCCCCCTCCTCATTGAGAAACACGGATGTAGATGATGTAAGAATGTCTTGGGATTTCAGTTAGCTGATCTAGGATTCGAGATAAGAAGTGGGCAGGGAGTCGCCAGCAGTGTACTGCCCTGAACTGTGCTCTCTCCGTTTGTACAGCTCGAGCTCAGCTCTGGCTGATCGCTCCCGCAGAGCTCTGCACTCAAAGGGGTACTCAATAAACGCCTCTGGGAGCGAATTAGGACTCAGCAGTTGGCAGTGTACGCCCCTCAACATCACCTCCGCCAACCAGAGTTGTCTGACCCTTTTAGAGTCTCCTTAAAACTTAAGACAGGAACTGTCTCCCTCTCGGAGAATTTCTAAGTACGGAGGAATTCTCATTCACACTGGGATGTCTGTGAATGTCGTGGCCGCTTCAGGATTCTGACCCCAAAACACCCCAGTGGGCAGCTGACCCGGATCAGGCTGTCTTTCGGTTCTCCTGTAGGAATGCATTGGCTCTGACCCACTGAGCCTCAGGAAGTGGGAAGCAGAGGGCAGTGCGGCCTGGCCGTGAATGTTGGGCCTTTTTCTTAGAAAACAAAGGATCCCCTTTAGGCTAGCAAGAAACATCCGGAAAAAACTCTGACCTTGATTCTAATCAAATAAAAGATGGGATTCAGAGAAAACTGTCTTTCATCCTATGAATTATCGTCATGTTGTTGGACTTTTTATCATATCGTTTCTGTCAGAACCATGTACATTACCTAATTCATAAAAGAAGCAATTGATCCTCAAAGCAAGTTTTTAGAAGAGGTTCTACAAGAATTTCAGTAGTTTTGATTTTTTAAATTAAGACCCTTCATTATTTCCTGGTCTCTATGTTGTCTTAAGAAATGCCTGAGCATCATAAAGAGTGGAAAAAATTCATAATTATCCAATACAACTTGAAAATTTCCAGAGAAAATAGTCCAGGTTTTATTTTTTGGTTTTTTTTGTTTTTTTTTTGTTTTTTTTTTTGCGGTACGCGGGCCTCTCACCGTTGTGGCCTCTCCCGTTGCGGAGCACAGGCTCCGGACGCACAGGCCCAGCGGCCATGGCTCACGGGCCCAGCCGCTCCGCGGCATGTGGGATCTTCCCGGACCGGGGCACGAACCCACGTCCCCCGCA
>NC_041220.1:81337166-81338830 GCF_002837175.3 Physeter macrocephalus | reverse complement strand
CTCCGGACGCGCAGGCTCAGCGGACATGGCTCACGGGCCCAGCCGCTCCGCGGCATGTGGGATCTTCCCGGACCGGGGCACGAACCCGTGTCCCCCGCATCGGCAGGTGGACTCTCAACCACTGCGCCACCAGGGAAGCCCCAGGCATATTTTTAAAGATGCAAAATGGACACAAATACCACCACAGACACCTTAATCGATCCTAGTGACTCTTAGTAGGGCACACTATTTTAGTCTTTTTTTCAAAATGCTTAGAAAACTGAATGCTGTACAGCAGCTAGCACTCAGTTGGCTTGAATTTGGGGTTACTGGCTTCCTAACTTCCCTTCTGCCTACTCTCTTCATAGCTCCTGATGTTAACACGGACTTTATCAGTTCCTGCTCCTTCTGTGGTTCTCCTCTTAGCCAGCCTCCCTCTCTCCTGTCAGACCTTTCTTCTCATTAAGGCTCAAAGCCATGCGCGTTGGCCACATAAGTTAGTCCGATTCCCTTAGTCCCCGGGCTGGGAGTACAAGGTTAACCTTTGACAGAGAATCCTTCACTTTGGTAAAGAATTGCAAAAAGAATGGTCCTCCAAACATGAGTATTATTATTTTCAGGTATCTTCTAAGAACGAAGGAAAATGAAGTGGGGGAAGAGAAGCATTTGAGGTGAATATGGAAGGCTTTGCAGCTCTCATCTGCCTAATATTTTCCATCCCTTAACATAACTGCACTAAGCACTGAAATAAATATATAATTTCACCTCACTGTTAATGTATAGCATCAGTTTTCATTCTGAGATCTTTCATTGTTTGTTAGTCTTTTCCTTATGTATTCGTCTTTATTATTTTCACATGATTAAAGAAGTCTCAGTAGGGGTGGGAAAAGGAGACCAAGGCTTTTCAAGGGAGACAGTAAAATTAGTTAACACCAGAATGACCCAGAACAGAAGCTGGACATGAACAACAGAATTATTGATTCATAAGGCTGAACAATCAACCTGTTGCGCCTTGTATAATGTCTAGCACAGCAAGTGAGAGTGGTCTCCAGAAATAGGCATTTAAATACTCACAAAACAGGGGCAGACTCTCTCCATTTAATTCAAATAGGGGCTACATATAAGCCATTGCACTGACGTCCTTCAGTCATCACTAACTCCTTTTTCTATTTTAATTATCTGCAAGCTAGTCTCACTCTAGAGGAACAGGAAGATTATAAATTAGTGTTTGCAGTGGAGACACAACCACGCACGTGAGAACTTTGCCCCTGATTGGCTGCTTTAGTTGGCACACTGTACACCTTGGCCCCTGTTACTCTCCTGGGAGCCTTTGCCTCAATTCCTGACCTCATCCTCCTCCTGGCCCTCGGTTGACAGAGATACAGTGCCCAGACATGTGAAGGGCACAAAGCATTCCAAATCAGGGCAGCATGAAAATCAGGGCAGTGGTGACACATACTAACTAACTCAGACAGGACTGAGTCTTTTTAAATTTGTGTAACCAGTGTACTGAGAAAGCTGAAGTCAATTGAGGACACAAGGAAAGAGAATTTATTTTTTTCTTGCATCACTGCTTTCAAACATGCTTTGCTGGATCCCTTCCCCACCCTGGAAGCTCTCTCGTCCAGACGCTTTCAAGACTCACTTTCAAGTATTAAAAAAAAAAAAAAAAAAGTCCAGGTGAG
>NC_041220.1:81324383-81333125 GCF_002837175.3 Physeter macrocephalus | reverse complement strand
CTATTTTGAACCTGTCAGAAATTCATGAAATGTTTCATTTCATTTTTTGGAATGCTTTTAAAAGGGAGGGGGAGATAAAATGGAGAATATACAATGTCTCTCTCTAGTCTGTTTTCCAAGTTATAAATTGATTTTTATATTTCAATAAATTTGTGGAGTTTATCTGTTAAATTTTCATTTACAGAGCTAATCCAAATTAGATTCTATGTGTCAATGTATTCTACATCACTGATTTTTTTTTGTTTGCACAACATCCAGTCTGAGGGCATTTTTCACCTACATCCCTGAATATAATACAGTTTCACCTTCCTGTTAGTTTCTCAGGAACTGTGTTTCTGTGTTGGTGATGCCTCATCTCCTACTAAGAACTAGGAAAGCATGTGGGGCCATCCATCAAAAACTGCACACCCTAAAAAGTATGATTAAATGCAGAGGTGCTCGTATTCTAGAAATCTGTGGTCTACAGAGAGAGAAGGCACACACATGGATTTTAGGATTAAAGAGACATATAAAACAGAACATTAAAATATAACACAAGCATATTCGTTATATGTCAAAGTGCCCACAGCCAGCTGACAGGATAATATGTATGTACCAGAGCAGTGAGAGGCAAGGAAAGCTTTGAGAAGGTGATTTTTGAGTGGGGAGAAAGAGGGGTTTAGACTTCAGTAAAGACTTGAAGTAAAGTTAACCGTTTTGTTTAGGTTAGAGTAAAAAACTTTTTGTATAGAAAAGGAGAAATTAGGGAAGGTGTTTTGGTAGCTAGGAGAGGAGGAAAGAGAAATATCTGGTGAAGACATACGAAAAGGTGAAATGGATGTAGGGTTTCCATTATGAGGAGTTTTGAACGGTAGAAAATTAGAGCCCCCAAAAGAACTCAGATAAAGCCCATCTTCCTCACCATCCAGAGGAGGGATCTGAGACATGGAGACCCCAACACAGTGGCACCATCCCCCCAAGTTCTCCCTCCTGCTCCAGTGTTTTCCTTGGCTGTAGCACGTGGCCTCACCTCACTGAATTTGAGGAGAACTAAGAATATCTTAATTCTTCATCAGCTTAAAAATATTCATTTGATGAATTAAAGTATGAATATACAGAGGTAAAAACAACCTCTTAAACCCATATGCCTGTTAAAAGAAACTGAGGCATATTAAAATTTTTAAGAATTTGAGCAAAAATCGATTTGAATCAGGGAGCATCTAATCTAGCAGATATAAAGGAGGAGCTGTACAAAATGAAAGACATTCATAGGCAGAAGGGAACGGGAACAAGGCAGTTATACTAGGCAAAAAAGCAGCTAGGTTTTTTCAAGGTCATTTTCCTTTAGAGGAAGGCAGGGGCGTATCAGGCAGATTACCTAACTAGTGCCTACCAGGCGATTCCTGATTGACTGGTTTAAGATTCCATTTCTAGGAGAGCCAAGACTATTATACAGTTAAGTCTAGGTTTGGTGTCATGGGGCTTAGCATAAACGACTCCATTTGGGGCCTATTGTCCTGTTTTTAACATACTTATGAGTGTATTACACAGGCTTGAGCCTAATAAGCCTCCATTAGGGACTTCCCTGGTGGCGCAGTGGATAAGACTCCACGCTCCCAGTGCAGGGGGCCCGGGTTTGATCCCTGGTTGGGGAACTAGATCCCACATGCATACTACAACTAAGAGTTCGCATGCTGCAACTAAGAGCTGGTGAGCAGCAACTAAGGAGCCCTGGAGCTGCAACTAAGGAGCCCACCTGCTGCAACTAAGACCCAGCACAACCAATTAAATAAATAATTTAAAAAAAAAAAAAAAACCTAAAGACAAGAGCACAGATAATTAACCACTCTCATTAAACAGCTGAAACCATACATTTAGATCAGGGTTTGTGAACCTCAGCTCTGTGGACATTTTAGGTTGAGGGTCTATTGTGTGCATTGTAGGCTACTTGGCAGCATTCCTGGTCTCTACCCATCAAATACCAGTAGCGACCCTTCCACCACCCCCAGGTTATGACGACTGAAAATGTCTCCTGGAGGCTGAATTCCTTTCCCTCCCTGAACCACCGCCCCCTCCTCATTGAGAAACACGGATGTAGATGATGTAAGAATGTCTTGGGATTTCAGTTAGCTGATCTAGGATTCGAGATAAGAAGTGGGCAGGGAGTCGCCAGCAGTGTACTGCCCTGAACTGTGCTCTCTCCGTTTGTACAGCTCGAGCTCAGCTCTGGCTGATCGCTCCCGCAGAGCTCTGCACTCAAAGGGGTACTCAATAAACGCCTCTGGGAGCGAATTAGGACTCAGCAGTTGGCAGTGTACGCCCCTCAACATCACCTCCGCCAACCAGAGTTGTCTGACCCTTTTAGAGTCTCCTTAAAACTTAAGACAGGAACTGTCTCCCTCTCGGAGAATTTCTAAGTACGGAGGAATTCTCATTCACACTGGGATGTCTGTGAATGTCGTGGCCGCTTCAGGATTCTGACCCCAAAACACCCCAGTGGGCAGCTGACCCGGATCAGGCTGTCTTTCGGTTCTCCTGTAGGAATGCATTGGCTCTGACCCACTGAGCCTCAGGAAGTGGGAAGCAGAGGGCAGTGCGGCCTGGCCGTGAATGTTGGGCCTTTTTCTTAGAAAACAAAGGATCCCCTTTAGGCTAGCAAGAAACATCCGGAAAAAACTCTGACCTTGATTCTAATCAAATAAAAGATGGGATTCAGAGAAAACTGTCTTTCATCCTATGAATCGTCATGTTGTTGGACTTTTTATCATATCGTTTCTGTCAGAACCATGTACATTACCTAATTCATAAAAGAAGCAATTGATCCTCAAAGCAAGTTTTTAGAAGAGGTTCTACAAGAATTTCAGTAGTTTTGATTTTTTAAATTAAGACCCTTCATTATTTCCTGGTCTCTATGTTGTCTTAAGAAATGCCTGAGCATCATAAAGAGTGGAAAAAATTCATAATTATCCAATACAACTTGAAAATTTCCAGAGAAAATAGTCCAGGTTTTATTTTTTGGTTTTTTTTGTTTTTTTTTTGTTTTTTTTTTTGCGGTACGCGGGCCTCTCACCGTTGTGGCCTCTCCCGTTGCGCTCAACCACTGCGCCACCAGGGAAGCCCCAGGCATATTTTTAAAGATGCAAAATGGACACAAATACCACCACAGACACCTTAATCGATCCTAGTGACTCTTAGTAGGGCACACTATTTTAGTCTTTTTTTCAAAATGCTTAGAAAACTGAATGCTGTACAGCAGCTAGCACTCAGTTGGCTTGAATTTGGGGTTACTGGCTTCCTAACTTCCCTTCTGCCTACTCTCTTCATAGCTCCTGATGTTAACACGGACTTTATCAGTTCCTGCTCCTTCTGTGGTTCTCCTCTTAGCCAGCCTCCCTCTCTCCTGTCAGACCTTTCTTCTCATTAAGGCTCAAAGCCATGCGCGTTGGCCACATAAGTTAGTCCGATTCCCTTAGTCCCCGGGCTGGGAGTACAAGGTTAACCTTTGACAGAGAATCCTTCACTTTGGTAAAGAATTGCAAAAAGAATGGTCCTCCAAACATGAGTATTATTATTTTCAGGTATCTTCTAAGAACGAAGGAAAATGAAGTGGGGGAAGAGAAGCATTTGAGGTGAATATGGAAGGCTTTGCAGCTCTCATCTGCCTAATATTTTCCATCCCTTAACATAACTGCACTAAGCACTGAAATAAATATATAATTTCACCTCACTGTTAATGTATAGCATCAGTTTTCATTCTGAGATCTTTCATTGTTTGTTAGTCTTTTCCTTATGTATTCGTCTTTATTATTTTCACATGATTAAAGAAGTCTCAGTAGGGGTGGGAAAAGGAGACCAAGGCTTTTCAAGGGAGACAGTAAAATTAGTTAACACCAGAATGACCCAGAACAGAAGCTGGACATGAACAACAGAATTATTGATTCATAAGGCTGAACAATCAACCTGTTGCGCCTTGTATAATGTCTAGCACAGCAAGTGAGAGTGGTCTCCAGAAATAGGCATTTAAATACTCACAAAACAGGGGCAGACTCTCTCCATTTAATTCAAATAGGGGCTACATATAAGCCATTGCACTGACGTCCTTCAGTCATCACTAACTCCTTTTTCTATTTTAATTATCTGCAAGCTAGTCTCACTCTAGAGGAACAGGAAGATTATAAATTAGTGTTTGCAGTGGAGACACAACCACGCACGTGAGAACTTTGCCCCTGATTGGCTGCTTTAGTTGGCACACTGTACACCTTGGCCCCTGTTACTCTCCTGGGAGCCTTTGCCTCAATTCCTGACCTCATCCTCCTCCTGGCCCTCGGTTGACAGAGATACAGTGCCCAGACATGTGAAGGGCACAAAGCATTCCAAATCAGGGCAGCATGAAAATCAGGGCAGTGGTGACACATACTAACTAACTCAGACAGGACTGAGTCTTTTTAAATTTGTGTAACCAGTGTACTGAGAAAGCTGAAGTCAATTGAGGACACAAGGAAAGAGAATTTATTTTTTTCTTGCATCACTGCTTTCAAACATGCTTTGCTGGATCCCTTCCCCACCCTGGAAGCTCTCTCGTCCAGACGCTTTCAAGACTCACTTTCAAGTATTAAAAAAAAAAAAAAAAAAGTCCAGGTGAGTCTAAATCAAAGTGTCCACTTCACACCCATCATGTTCTCGGGTCTGGAATAGAGGTAGAGAGGCCTGGACAGTTCTGCACCATGTTTCCTTGTTCTTCCTTCATCCCACACCCAGCCTTGTGGCCCTCAAAATGCTGCTTCTGCCTTCAAGTCAATAAAGGGGAGGGAGGATAGAAGAAAAGAGCAGAAACTAACAGAAACTTATCCAACCCTGTCTGCCATCTTGCATTTCCACATCTGTGTCCAAATGCTGGCTCTCTCATGGAGCTCACTGTGAGGAGAACTTCAGTGGGACCTCCATCCACCCTGACATGAGAAATATTATCTGATTCCTGCCCCTGCAGCCCCCCTCATTTTCTCTTACTGGTGGTGTCCCCACATTGGCATGTAGCCCTCGTGGGTGAAGCCTCATCAAGATGGCTCGAGCCTGGCTATTCGTCATGATTCCATGAGTCCCTGAGAAACTCACACATCCTTACCCCTTAACCTTGCCAGTCTCTGAAGGCACAGGCCTCCCTGCGCCGACTCCGCCTTCGTGGGCAGCTCTCATCAGGTTATTCCTTTCACGGTTCCCTATGAGCGAAGTGGGAACTAGTCTCCATATGTAAAAATCTTCCAAAGCTTCTGGAGCCACATCTTGGGTTCTCTTAAGAAATCTGAGTGTGTTCCACCCCCAGTGTTCACTGGAGAGGCATCTATGGGGGCTTCTCTAGCTCAGCAGGTCGTAGTCAGGGAGTAAAACGTGGTCTCCCAGTCCCCACAGACAGTACATCCTATTCCCTCCTTTCATGGGGGTGAGGCTGGGGGAAACATCGCTCATCCTGAGGCGGCGAAAACGAAGCAGACTCTCCTCCAGTTTCCTCCAGGGAATCTTTCTAGTCTTCAGTCTTTTGTCACATAGACTGGAGAAGGGTGGTGGGGGTGAGGGTCTCAGGAACAAGGTGATCACTTTTTAGTCAGCCCAGCAGGCGTGTCTAGCAACTCCTCTTTACAGGGTTGCAATAGCCTATTGCTTGGGTTCCAGTGAAAATTCGGAGATTTCAGGAAGGGTCCCAGTGATGGCTAATTTTATATGTCAAACTGACTCGACTACAATACCCAGATATTTGGCCAAACACCAATCAAGATGTCACGGAGAGGGTTTTTTTTTTTTTTAGATGAGATTAACATTTAAATCAGCAGACTGAGTAAAAACAGATTACTCTCCATAATGTAGGTGGGCTTCAACCAGTTGAAATCTTTTTAAAAAAAGACTGGTCCTCCAAGGAAGGAGGAATCCTGACTGCAGACGCCTTCAGGCTCAAGCTGTAATATCAGCTCTTACCCTGGGTCTCCAGCCTGCTAGCCTACCCTGCCAATTTCAGACTTGCTCCTCACCACAATCATGTAAGCCAACTCTTAAAAATATAGAGATACACATACACACACACACACACACACACACTCTGTTGGTTCTAGAAGTTTCCCTGGAGAACCCTGAGTAATACAACCCTATTTAACATTTTACATCAGTTCTACAAAGAATCATAACTTGTTTTGCTCCCTTTGGACACCATGATTTTATTTTGCCAGTAGTCAGTGGATTCTATCCACTGTAAACATCTGTTTATCAGTACCTGGAACAGTTCTTCAACTCAGAACTTTAAGAAGAAATCATCACCATAAAACCCAATACATATGATGAAATGAGAACAGTTTATAATTGTCTGGCATATAATTTTATACAGCCACATATACTATCCATGAGTTAGAACCATGTAGAAATACATGGATACAAGCCCATCCAATTTGGGTTTCCAAATTGTTTTCCCAAAAATATGAATCAAAGCTATCATGCTCAACTCCAGATTTCCTCTTGTGTCACCCACGCTCTTGCTGTCTAGTCTAGTCTTGTGTGACCATATTGTTCTTGCTGTAAAGTAGCCCATGATGGAGTAAGGGTGATTTCAGAAGCCTTATTTCAAATTCATCAACGTTCTCAGGTTCACATCACACTTGCTTTAAAGTTCACTGTCAGTACACAGTATTTTCATTAGATGTAGTTCAAGGAAATTGTATTTCTCCAGCACACTCTACCAAATGCCTCCCCCTAGCAACCTGTTTCCTTGGGAACGGTCTCTCCCTCTCTCTGCGGTGCTACATCTTTCCGTTGCTCTCTGTCTGCTGCCCCTGGGTTCTGCATTGGCCACACTACGACCATAGAAGGTTCTCATCAGGAACATTCATTTGTTGGAAGCGTATCTTTCAAGTTAAGTCCAAATTAAAACCAGAGTTCCCATTTGCCCAGAAAATGTGAACCCGTGGTTGAAATGGTACCACTTAACTCCACGATTGAGTGGGTCACAAAATTCCATCACTACTGTTTCTAATTGACAGAGCTAACATTTACTAAATAACTTCCTGTGGTCCAGGCACTGTTCAAAGCACTAATTCGTCCTCCCAAGAATCTTTGGAGTTTGGCACTGTAATTAGGCCATTTTACAGGATGAGAGACCTGAGGTGCACAGAGGTTAAATAATGTATCTAGGGTCACACAGCCAGTGGGGCAGGAACAGGTTCAAAGCCCATGTTCTTTACTACAACGCTATGGCCGGCCCCCAGAAAGAATATCCTGCCTGAGGGTCAGCCTTATCTTTATAAAGAGACACTTTTATATATTTATTTGTGGCTAAATAGGATTCTGTATATAGTTTTTAAAATTCATTATATGTAACAATGTCTACACCAAAAAAGCTTTTGACAGGAATTTATATTACATGAAAAATATTTTAAACGACACCAAAAAAAATTACTGGCTAAGCAATAAGGGGCTAGGGAGAGACAACTATATCAGAAAATCATTTCAAAGGAAGCTACCAGACTTGAACAGAAAGCTTAGCTCTGGGGTTCCTGGCAGCCGTGACCAAAAGAGGAATATAGTAAATTTCACAATTTTCACCACGTGATAAAAAGGAATCAAGGCAGTTCATGGAGAAAGGTACAAACTTTATAATACTGAATTGTGAGAGGAACCCATCCTATGTTTTTATTTTGTTGTTAATGACAGCTGTGTCTTCAACTGCATTTTCAAGACAAAGCAGATGTCCACGTAAGAAGGTCAATGAGAAGTTTATGTCTTAGTAATTTTCCCACCTGACCCCCTCAAGAAAAATTCAGATAAAGTTTTTCTCACAGGCAGGGCCAATCATATTTTCATTAAATGAGTGGCTCAGGCCCCAGGACTCACTTATTTAAGCCTCTCTGGCTGTCATCTGGCTCCAGGAAAACAGCAGCAAGAGACCTGAATTCAGCCAACATGAGCTCCTTATGCCAGATTCTTTTTTTTTTTTAATTCCAGAAGTCGTGGTTAACATAAGTGCTTTTAAATCAATTTCTATTTTTTGCTTATTTCGATTTTAATTATTTTATGAGCTATAAGTCTTAAAGTTAGTTCTTCTGAACTAAAATGATGAAAGATTTCCCTTTTAGATCACTCATTTGAAGAATCCATCCTTTAACTTTGGTGGCTAAATATTTCCCTTATACCTAACCTTACAATAGATCTCCTTGCCACTTAAGACTACTTTCTCCAAATTCTGCCAATTGTTGATTTGAAGTGAATTTCTGATCCAGTCCTTCATGTGGGTAAGGTAATTTGCGTCTTCCTCCTCTTTCTCCAGAATAAAGTCAATTCCTTTATCCTTTCACTAAAGTGCAGTCTCCATGCTTTTACTCAGGATTGTAACTTTACTTCTTCTTCAAGTACAGTCCCATACCAGCAGCAACTGTATTACCTGGGAGCGGCTTGGAAACAGATTCTCTGGTCCCACCCCAGACCTACAGAATCAGAAACTCTGGGTGGGGCTCAGCGTTACTGTGTTTGAACAAGCCCCCAGGTGATTCTGATGCATGCTTAAATTCAGCACCACTGCACCAGGCTTTGCTTTCTCAAGCTTTTTTTGCTGTCTCCCATGTTTTCTAAATCAGTAAGTAGCAGGTAACTGGAGCTCAGCCAGATTGTAGACTGTATCCCCATCTTAACACTTGGGAGCTTCGGGCTTCCCTGGTGGCGCAGTGGTTGAGAGTCCGCCTGCCGATGCAGGGGACGTGGGTTCGCGCCCCGGTCCGGGAAGATCCCACA
>NC_041220.1:81307008-81324164 GCF_002837175.3 Physeter macrocephalus | reverse complement strand
CCGCAACGGGAGAGGCCACAGCAGTGAGAGGCCCGCGTACTGCAAAAAAAAAAAAAAAGAAAAAAAAAAAAAACGTGGGAGCTTCAACAACCTTGGAAATCAGCGGACTCTAAACAGATACACGTAGGTAAATTGCTTCTTTTAAAATCCCTTCTCATTAGCTTGGTTTTCCATCTACTCTAATATTCCTGGTGTTGGTCTCCAAATGTTCTGATATGTCTTATAGATCTTAAGTAATGAAGCATCACAGAGCTAACAGCTCAGTTTCCCCTGGCAATCCTTCCAGTGGGAAAATAAAGAGAAGTTACCTTCCTGAATTGTGTTTTGGAGAGTCAGGCTTGCTGTTCAGCACGTATTTTTCCATTTGCTTCTGGCTGTTAACCAAACTGCAGTAAAGAGGAGTTGCCCAGTCTTAGTCAGAAAATTGGAGTGATGGCATGAATTTCCCTTCTCATGGGACAGAGTTCCTAGTCATCATCATTGCGCTTAGAAGGGCCGTTTTCGAAATAGAAATAGTCCTGAGTCTTGCCAAGTTTTAGAAAGCCGATTAAAAGTTCTCAGAAACTTCATTTCAACTTTGTGACTAATTGCCTTGTGTACTGTTCTTGACAAGTGGCTAACAAATGGGCATTTTATGGAAGCCATGATGGAGAGTTTTGTTTTATTGTGACTATTAGTGCGTTATAAACAAAATGCAAAGTGCATATTTTTTAATCTCGATGAACTTGCATTTCTTGAAATGAGACTTGGAAAAGCCAGATAACTCTTTCCTGAAGAACAATGGTTATATGTATTTTTGTTATGCTTCCTACAGCTATGCTTAGAAGTGGACTTAAAGAGGGTTAAGTTGGCAAGAAGGAGCATCAAGGATTCAGTGACCTGTGCTGTCATTCATTGATGTTGTATAGTCACTTTGTTCAAGGCACTGATATTTGCCAAGCAGAGCACGTGAGAATAACACTCATTTTAAAAATATATATAGATAAGTATCAATAAATCACTCATTCAATTAGGGACCACATCTTCTGGAAAAGTCCGTGATGCATATTTTGTGTAATAACTCTTTTTCATTTAGCCAATCACAAAACCTATCTTCTCTCTCTCTTTCTTGGCAAGAGATCTCCTTTCTCTCTTTACTGAGGGACAGAAGACATCCACCATAAACCCCCTGACCTCCCCTGTTCATCTCCTCCTCCAATCTCACCTCCATTTGGCCCAGTCTGTAGAGTATCTCAACAAGAAAGGCTGCTGTCCAAAGATACCACCTCGGCCTCAGCTGCCTCAGGATCTTCTCGGCCAGTTCTCTCTCATATCTTCAATCCCTCCCAGTCTAGTGGTATTTCTACATGGTTCTAACTCACAGAGTCTCTCCCATCTGTTTGGACGCCAAGCAGCTTCAGACCCTCATTTTCTCTTGCCTGGACTCTTAACTAGTCCCTCCAATTGCAGCCTTTTTCTTCTTGGCATTTTACACCTGTTTACAAAGTATCGGAATTACCTTGTTAAAAGACATACGTGATTATGTTGGTCCCCTACTCAAAAACTCAGTGATATCCAAAAAGAATTTGAAAAAATATTAATAGGAATCTCAAGGTCCTCCGCAATCCACCTCAAGACCCTCTGCCTTCCTTTGCAGAATGACCTTCTTCTTTACACTTCTCTTTGCAGCTCAAAAGGCTGCCTACTGTTCTTTGAGCATCACTGCCCAGCTTCAGACCTCTTGCCATTTCCCCATCTGCAATGTCTCTTCTCTGCTTGTTGAAATGCTTGTCCTCAGTGTGCTTCCAGTTCCAATCAATGGTACCCACCCTCTGTGTACCCATTTTACACTTTTATTACAACACTGCCTTCCATTGTGGCCAGCTGTTTGTGCCTGAGATCAGAGACAATGTCCTTTTCATTTGCTTATCTTTCTCAGTGACAAATTCGGTAATTTACCAAAATTAGAGGTTTAGGCACCGAGTTATTCTAGATTGTGTGCTGTTAACCAAGTGGATAATCACAGAGGTATTACAGGGAAGCAAAGAATGTTAACTCGTTTTTATCAGACATTTCCTTCTTCTGCAATATTACTTAAATGCAATGTCCTTCACCCATGTCTAGAATATGTGTCTATTGACCAATTAAATTCTCATTTGAAGAAAGCATAATGGAAGCCCTTGTGTAAAGTAGAAAGATAAGGCTGGGATTAGAAATTCAAAGTCCTGGGCTTCCCTGGTAGTGCAGTGGTTAAGAATCCGCCTGCCAATGCAGGGGCCATGGGTTAGAGCCCTGGTCCGGGAAGATCCCACATGCTGTGGAGCAACTGAGCCTGTGCGCTACAACTGCTGAGCCTGCACTCTAGAGCCTGTGAGCCACGACTACTGAAGCCCGCGCACCTAGAGCCCGTGCTCCACAACACAAGAAGCCACTGCAATGAGAAGCCCACGCACCGCAACTAGAGAAAGGCTGCTCGCAGCAACGAAGACCCAACACAGCCAAAAATAAAATAAATATTTTTTTTAATTCCTTAAAAAAAAAAAAGAAATTCAAACTCCTAGCCCTGGCCTTCTCCACTAACCTAGTTGCATGGGTTCAGGAATGTCACTGAATCTTTGGGGAAGACAGTTTCCTCAACTGTAAAATGAAAAGTTGGTACTATATTCTCCCTAAGGTGTCTGTCATGTCTAAGATCTTATCATTTTTAGCCATCACCATTATCTTTTACCACCTTTTGTTACATAACATCTACTAGTGCAGTTTGATGAACAATTTTCCCTAGCATAGGTAACTATATGTTGAACGTTATGAGGATTTCTTGATGGCTGAAAGGTCTTAACCCAAGTAATTAACCCCGTGAGAGAGATTAAGCTGTTCACTTCTTCCTAGTCTTTCCATGCAATCACAAAGAACAAAGTTTACTGGATGAAAAAGCACTGGGAAGATTGCTAAACCCACAGCACACCACTCCTACCAGCTGCCATCTATTCATCCAACAGTATCTACTGAACCTTTATTATGTGCCAGGCACTATTCTAGGCATGAAAATACGGTGATAAACAAGACAGATAAAGACCCTGCTTTCTTGGAGCTTATAGTAGAGGAGAAAACAGATAATTAACAAGAAAATAAAGGAATTTTTAAAAGGTCATTTTAGCTGGTGATAAGGTACAATTAGAAACAATATGACAAGGTGTTGTAGTAAGTACTTCAATGGCTAGTTTAGTTGGAAGGTCTAGCTGAGGAGGTGACATCTGAGCTGATGGCTGAAATTAGAATGACCGAATCAGTCATGCATGCAAAATCTAGGAACATCAAGAAAGCAACCCAACTGTAAGTCAGGATTTTAGTGGGACTATTTCAAGGGGAAATAACTCCTAGGAGTTATTTTGCCATTCTCCCCAGTGTCAATGACTTCTCCAAAGCTGAGGGAACTTTAGACCCAATTCAGAGTTCAAAATCTCTCTAAGGCAAAGCTACAATCCATAGATCATCTTTGATATCCTATAGCAGCTACTCTCACTTGTTTTTCCAATACACACACAAGATGGGCTTCACATTTGTAAAACACTCCTATGGGCAGACCCAGGTTTTTGATGGCCTGGGACACAACAGGGATAGGCTTTGGGTCATGAGCAACTTGTGGAACTCTGCCCCTTTTAGTCCCATTCAGAAATGTATATCAGAAGGAAAGTTAGTAAGAATGTCACTGTTAGACTTAGCGGTTGCCAGAGGTGAGGCAGGTGGGGGGGTGGGCAAAATAGGCAAAGGGGATTAAGAGGAATATAGTCAAATATTATTGTAATAACTTTGGATTTGCGTAAGGTACAAAAATATTGAATCACTATGTTGTACTCCTGAAACTAATATTTAAGTCAACTGATTTCAATTAAACAGAGAATGTCACTGTTAATAGCCCTAATAATTTTTCATTCGCAAACTTTAGCGATTCCTTTTCAGTAACATTTGACATCTAGTGGCAGATGGAGTCTTAGGAATCAGAGACCAAAGAATTAGGTCCATGTTCCCCAGTCAGTCCACGTTTGAGCCACCCATCCTTCAATGCCATTATATCCCATTGCCTTCGGGCTCTGAATGGGAGCTCTGTCCCAGTCATGCTCCAGAGCTTAATGGATAGGACTATGACCTTGAAGTTCTGTTGACCTGAGCTCAGATCCTCGTTCTGCCATAAACTCGCATTCTCAACCTTGGGAACAATAGTACCTAACATAACTTCATAGCAAGTGCTATTATTATTGATAAAAATAGAAGTTTGGTTGTTATTGCCAGGCTTCTAGTTACCTCTTAAAAGCACCCTCCTCATTTATAACTGCAAGCATTATATCAATAGAAGGAGGCTGCTAACTCCATCTGGAAGGTCCTTTCCCACCCTCGCCCCAATCTGTCCATTTAAATCCTTTTTAACCATCAAGGGCCAGTTCGAGTTTTGCTTCCATCCCCATCCACAGTCATCGTTCTGATTAGTTCCATTTTCTATCCATGAGCCCCGACTGACACTATCAGGCTCTTTGTCCCTTCATGTCTACTTGCCTGTCGCATGTCCCGTTTTCTTTCCCATCCAACCTGTAACCTCAGGAAGGGAAAGAATCTTGCTCTTCATTTACTGTACCTTCCTCTTCACTTAAGTGATGAATGAATAAATGAATTCTTACCCTCGATGTGAAGCCTTCCCTTGTGCCTCTAGTTCAAATCAATGGCACCCACCTCTATGAACGCATTTCATACTTTTTTAACAGCACCACCTTGCATTACAGTTGGTTGTATGTGCGTGAGAACAGGGGCACTTATATTCAGGCAACCAAACGGTAAGAATGAAGCAATCACTCATGCAACTCAATAACAAAAAACAAACAACCCAGTCCAAAAATGGGCAGAAGACTTAAATAGACATTTCTCCAAGAAGACATACAGATGGCCAATAGGCACATGAAAAGATGCTCAACATCGCTATTAGAGAAATGCAAATCAAAACTACAATGAGGTATCAACTCACACCAGTCAGAATGACCATCATTAAAAAGTCTACAAATAACAAATGCTGGAGAGGGTGTGGAGAAAAGGGAACCCTCTTGCAGTGCTCGTGGGAATGTAAATTGGTGCAGCCACTATGGAGAACAGTATGGAGGTTCTTCAAAAAACTAAAACTAGAGTTGCCATATGATCCAGCAATCCGACTCCTGGGTATGTATCCAGACAAAATTATAATTTGAAAAAATACATGCCCCCCCTATGTTCATAGCAGCACTATTTACAATAGCCAAGACATGGAAACAACCTAAATGTCCATCAACAGATGAATGAATAAAGATGTGGTATATATATACAATGGAATACTATTCAGCCATAAAAAGAATGAAATAATGCCATTTCCAGCAACATGGATGGACCTAGAGATTATCATACTAAGCGAAGTTAAGTCAGACCAGAGAAAGACAAATACCGTATGGTATCACTTATATGTGGAATCTAAAAGAGGACACAAATGAACTTATCTACGAAACAGACTCACAGACATAGGTAACAGACTTGTGGTTGTCAAGGGGGAGAGGGGTGGGGGAGAGTTGGATGGTGAGTTTGGGATTAGCAGATGCAAACTATTACATATAGAATGGATAAACAAGGTCCTATTGCATAGTACAAGGAACTATATTCAATATCCTGTAATAAACCATAATGGAAAAGAATATGAAAAAGAATGAAGCAATCTTGTGGAGAGTGAGTTTAGAACCATGTAGGAGGAGACGGTTTTTTTGAAAATGTGGGTTGCAGTCTAATAGTGCATCAGGAAATCATTCTAACCCAGCGGGTTACCACCAGCAATTTTTATTGGAGGAGAACTGTAGAGAACAAAATGGAAAGCATCAAGGTGGACTGCAGATAATACAATTAACAATTATTGGTGAAGAACCTTACGGACCCACTCGCAGAATGTCTGATTCTATAGGTCTGGGGTAGAGACCGAGATTTTTTCCATTTCTAAGAAGTGTGTGTGAGAGAGACAGAACAGGATCACAGTATAAAATGTGTTTTTACTGTAGGTCACTTTCAAAGTTTGAGAAACATTGCTCTATCTCATAGATAGAAGAGTCAGTTCTAAGAGACATCTTCATAATTTCACCCAAAATACTCTACGTATATTATCTCAGAATATTTTAAAATCCTTGGCTTTAGGATAGGAATCCTTTAGGCAGATAGGAATATACGATACTATTGTCATCACAGAGTAAAAGGGGCCAAGGCATTTAAACAGAGATCTAAGGAACAAATCTTGGTTAAGCAGCCTATTTGGCGTAACACAGGCATCCAGGTAGACAGTAACCGATTCAAAATCAGAACCCAGGTTCAAAACGGTTAAATTGTAATTTCTTCACTAATTAAATGAGTGCTTTCTAAGCAAATGCAAATCATGCAAATCAAGGGTCTGTGCTTATCATAAGGGTTATGAAAAAATTTTATAAAGTTGTTTTTGTCAACAAAGAATCACGTTCATACTGCTTTAAAACTGTAAATATGCCATGGAAGTTGTCATGTTCCCAAATAAGCAACAAGAACAATAAAAGGCTGCAAATGGTTAATAAGTACAGAATGGATGATATTAGAAATCTTCATCTCATAATCCCAAAGAAAATAAGTCTGAACAACAATCAGTGGTTGGGGAAACCACTCAGTAGAACAGGCATCAGGGGGATGCCACCCAAGCACTGGCAGTCTCAGCATCACTAACATTGGGTCAAACAGAGCTTATGTACCTCATGACTGATGCAATAGGAGAGCATAGCATCATCTGTGAAGTATTCTTGCCTTAAAAAAAATAAAATAAAAGTGGTGAACCTGAATGTAATCAAGGCTCTAAATCTGATTGCCAATTTATAGGAAATATAGAGGTAATTAGAGAGATAAATGGCAACAGAAGGCAGCAATCAGCCAAATCTATGATGTGGGCTAGTCAACAACAGTGGTACCCAGGTGAGATCCTGGAGGGCTTATTAAAACACAAATTGCTGGGCTGCATTCCCAAAGTCTGTTTCAGTAGGACTGGATGGGGCCTGAGAAGAAATGTACATTTCTCACACGTTCCCAGGAGATGCTAAAGCTGCTGGTCCACACTTTGAAAACTACTGGCCTACAGGACAAATAACCCACTATTAACCAGTGACATGAGAGAGTGGGGATGTTACAGAATAAAAGAAATTTAAAAGGCCTACAAATCCAATGCAATATATGGACTTTATCTGGACCTTGATTTTTAAAAAGCTGTAACTACAAAAAAAATTTTGAAACAACTGGTGAAATCTAAATATGGACTGAAGGTGGGATTAAGTTAATAAATTACACTTAATTCTTTTGAGCATAATAATAGCATGATGATTACATTAAAAACTTTTTTAAAGTTTTTAAAGATACATGATGAAATTTTTGTGTTGTTCTTTGATAATAGGATTCCTAAGGATGGATGAAAAAAGATTATCAAAATATTGATAATTGTTGGAACTTAATAGGTATCTTGGGACTTGTTATATTAGACTCTACTTTGGGTATTGTTTGGAAGTTTTCATGAGTTGTTTTTTTTTTTTTTTTTAATGACCATTGCCTACACTAGACTTCTCCACATTATAGAGAATTACATTTTCCTCATCTGGAGATCAACCTTCCAGTGCCCTCAAAAATAAAAATCTAACACTAAGAAATAAAGATAAATTACCTTTTATGCTCCAGAAGTAGGTGTAATGAAACTATACTAAAGCCATGAAAAATCTTCTTCAGATGACATTCAGATTTAACATACAGTTCTATAAGAATTGGTTGGTCTAGTTTCTGATTCCACATTAGGTCTAGTAAAGGAAGACTGCCAAAAATAGTTATAGAGACAGCAGGAAAAGTCACAGCTCACAGCCTGACATTTATAGGACAAAAGAGAAATATATAAATGAGTTGGATCAACATTTCAACAGTGATAGATCATTGACTAATTCATCAATAATAAAAGTGTGAGCATTTATTTATCAGTTACCATTCTAATTCCCCTACTTATTTTAATGCTGTTAATCCACATGACAACCCACAGAAATTGGCACTGTTGTAATCTGCAGTTGACAGATAAAGAAGCTGGAGCACGGAGAGGTTAGGTAACTTGCCTAAGATCACACAGCAGAGGGCCTGTGCTCTTAACCAGTTTCAGGGCCAGCTCATCAATAAAAGTTAAACAGAAGACAATGGGTGAAGCTCAACACATATCTAGGTGAAATGAAAGTATGAAAGACAGCTTAGACACTTTTTTCTATTGAAATTTGTTTAAAGAGGTGTTAAGATGTCTAAACGGATAAACTGTCTATTTGGAAGTCTTTCTGAAGAAAGTATGATATGGTAGAAAGATCATGGACTGTGGAGTTAGAGACACCTGGGCCCAGAGTTGGGCTCCATCTTTAACCAGCTGTGAGATCTTAAGCAAGATACTTGACCTCTCTGCTCCTTAGATTTCTCAGCTTTAAGGTGGATGCAGTAATGCACAACATTGTCATAAGGATCAAATGAGTTAATGGCTTATAATTTCAATTTATAAGCCCATATTCTTCCCTTATGAAAAAACTGGTGGTGCTGGATAAATGAGTTGTTACTTTATAATAGGCACAATCACTGAAATTACTAGAAGATGCATCCTAGAATGATCTTAAACTGCCCTTATCCCAGAATTCAGACAAGTTAGCAGAGATGAGAGGACTGGTGGAGGGCCCCTTCAAAAGATGGTTACATGAAAGCCTACAATAATGTCTTATCTCCTGGAAAGGAAAACCAAGACATATGAGTTTGGTCCCAAGGAAATGAGCCAACATGGAAGGGAGGGGTGGGTCTGAGCAGAGCCTTTGTGCTGAGATTGGGAAGTGAAGGGACTCAGAACAAGGCAAGAGAATACTATACAAGATATTAGGATTTTTAAATTGAAGTATAGGTGATTTACAATATTGCATTAGTTTCAGGTGTAGAGCATAGTAATTCAGGGTTTTTTGCAGATTATATCCCATTTTAGGTTAATACAAGATATTGGATATAATCCCATGCTATACACAGTAAATCTTTGTTGCTTATTTTATGTATAATATTTTGTATCTATTAATTCTGTACTCCTAACTTGTCCCTCTCCCCTTTGGTAACCATAAGTTTCTTTTCTATATCTGTGAGTCTGTTTCTGCTTTGTGTATAGATTTGTATGATTTTTTAAATTACACATACAAGTGATATCATATAGTATTTGTCTTTCTGACTTATTTCACCAAGTATTTCATTCTCTTTTATGGCTAAGTAATATTGCATTGTAGTGTGTGTGTGTGTATATATATATATATATATATATATATATATATACACACACACTACATTTTCTTAAGCCAGTCATCTGTTGATGGGCACTTAGCTTGTTTCCTTGTCTTGGCTATTGTAAATAGTGTTGCTCTGAACTCTGGGTTGCATGTATCTTTTCAAATTACAGTTTTTAGAAGGACTCAGTTGTGGAATTCCAATTACAGATTAGGCATATACTGAAGGGGACACTTGCAAGCTGCAGCAGGTCTTCATAAGCCCAGGCCTTAGTGATGGGTACCCATTAATAACAAGGCTCTTGGCATTAAGACAGCTAAAACTTAATGAGCCAGCTTTCTTCTGTCCAGTTCTCAGGCCCATGGTGCACATGTCAGGCTTCCTCCTAGGCCTGTCTGCTCTGTCCCCAGTTCAAAAAAAAGAAACTTTTCTTGGAACTGTGGACCAGCAGTATATGCATGGGCAATTCAGCTTCTTTTGTAAGGCTTTCAAAGCTGCTCTGAAAGGCCTCAGGAAGATCTGCACACGCACACAGGCAGTTCTGAAAGAACCCTTAGACACACTGACCAGGGCTGACCCCTGCAAGGCGGCAGGAGGAGCAGGGAGAGCCTGCTCTGGGCCAGGCATTGGACGATGTACCCAGGCCAGGATAAGGACCCAGCCAGCTGGACAGTGGCTGTAAGAACCAGGCTTCATAGGTGCTAAAACATGACTGGAATTTGTATTTTTCAGTATGGAGCTACATATCAAGTCTGAGCATGGGACTTTTTATATGTTAACATAAATTAATGCCATTTCTACTGACAGAATGCCCTCAATATTTGCTAACTTGATGGGATATTTCGTATGGTATTATTTATAAAAGCAAAAAAGAAATTGGAAGAATCTAAATACTCGTCAGTAAAAAAAAGTGTTGAAGAAAATGTGGCATATTCTTACGATGAAATATTTTGGTTATACAAAGAATGGACTAGATCTAAATTTATCAACATAGACTAATCACAAAAAAATATAAGAATGAAAAAGGGTAGAATATGCCCCCTAGTTTATATAAATGTTAAAATAGAATGCCCATAAATACATATTTGTATGTATGAAATATAAAAATAGACTGAAAGAGTATATAATATGTGCAAACTTATAATTTGTGCATCTTGGGAAGGAAGAGGAGAATCAGCCTGGATTTGCAGGTCAAAGGGGAATTCAACTTTATCTGCTATGTTTTATTTCTTTCATTTAGAAAATGTCTATAGGAAATAAATGGAGTCGATAAGACTAAAGGTAAAAGGAACTATGCTTAAGTACTGTACTCTTGTCAATAAGACCATTTCCTACAGGGATGGAGGCTCAAAATTCTGGTACTGCTATCAGGTATACTGGAATTGAACAACTAAGTAAATGAATGGCAGATGGTGGGATCCAGGTTCCTCGCAGCTAGATTCGAAATGTACAGATCAGCAAAGGGGAGGTGGCTAGAATAATCCATGCGGTAAGGGGTTAGAGTTGGAGATGTTAGTTATGAAGTTTATGGAGAACTCACATTTAATTTTAAAATAGATTTAAGTGTATGATTAACAACTTGATATGGAGCACAGATGGTTACCTATGGGAATATTTATTGATATGTGTATATACACAGGTTAGTGCACACACATATAATTCTGAGAGGGCGTAAAAGAAATGAACTGCAGTAGCAGCAAGCACATCGAGCACCCAGCTCTTGGTTTCTAATTCCATTCTCCAATGAAAGGAACAGGGGCTCCTTGGAGAAATGGGCGATTCTGAGAGGGGAGCAGAATATACACAAGCTAAGCCTGGAGCATCTTATGCCAGCAAGTTAGTAGTTCTTCAAAAATAAAAATGGCCACAATGATGGGGGCATGTTAAAGGCACCCAGGAGCGAAGTGAAAGAGCTTCCAAAGGGCCAAAGCTGGAAAAATTTGAGCAGCATTGGAATATAACCAAAGTATAAAATAGCCACGACTCCCTACTGATATAAAAAAGTAAATGGATAAATTAATAAATTCTGTGCACAATACCAAATTAGGTAGATTATGTAAATTTTGTAGACACGCCACCCTAAAGGAGGGCAGCATAGCTCTCACCCCTTAAGAGTGGGCTACACATGGTGACTTCCTTCTAAAGAGTACGGTATGAAAATTGGGCTTGGGAGGTAACCTTACGGTAGAGAAACCCAACAAATACTACTTCAGCCAGGTGATGAAGGTCAATATCAACATTCAAATTATGTTAAGAGTAAATACCATTAATATGAGGAAAATAGCACTTCTGTGATCTTCCTCCCCCAAACCCCTAACTCCAGTCCAATAATGAGAAAAATATCAAACAAATTCCAATAGGGCACATCCTAAAAAATACGTGACTAATACTCCTCAAAATGATCAGGGTCATCAAAAACAAAGAAAACCTTAGAAAATGTTACACACCCAAGAGGAGCCTAAGGAGAAATGACAGCTAAATGTAACACGGCATCCTGGAACAGGAAAAACATTGCATTGAGTAAAAACTAAGGAAATCTGAATAAACTATGTGTTTTAGCTCATAAAATGTACCAATATTAGTCCAATAATTGTAACAAATGTACCATACTAATGGAAGATGTTAAAATCAAGGAAAACTGAGGGAGAGTGGTGGTATATGGGAACTTCCAGTACTCTGCTCGATTTGTCTATAAGTCTAAAACTGTTCTAAAAACTAATCTAATAATTTTTTTAAATCACTTGAAAATATGACCAAATGTTGAGTTTTCAAGCTGAGCTGTGGGGACAGTTAGTTCATACTTTGTATGTTTCTCTATTTTTTCATTTCTCAGAATTACAAAAATAGAAATTGAGCAGAATTCTGTCCCGTTCTGTGAATTAGTGATTATGGTGGGCAATTTTACTGTTTTGTTTATACTAACACTGACGAAAGTCACTTATGGAATAAGGCCAAGACATAAGCTAAAAATTGCTGAACTTCTTTGTACACAAATCTTTATATAAGTAGTAGGATGGATTTCTAAAAGTGGAATTTTATACCTACTGCCAGATTACATACTCAGCAAGATTCTACCCATTTTTACTGTCACCCTGTGTCTGAGTGCCCATTTCATTATTGCCTAGACACCACTAAGTATTATTATTTTTCTCTATCAGTTTGGTAAGCAAAAAAGATCTGATCACATGTGTTTATACTTGCAGTTCTATGAGTATTAATGGAGTTGAGCATTATGATTATCTTTCATTCTTACTGGCATTAGTTCTGCTTCTGTGAATTATCTGTCCATGTGCTTTGTCCATTTTCCATTGCTTTACAGAGCTCTGTACAAATGTTTGGAATATTACCATTCTCTCCTTTCTGGTCTTCTATGACACCATTCCACGCTTCCTCCTCCTGCTTCTGTGCCCACACAAAGGTTGGTGGTCCTCAGCCCTGTGCTTTTTCCACTCTTATTCCTTCTTGAACTATCTAATCCATACAGATCTCTGACCACTCTTCCAGAATGAAATCTCAAAAAGAGTAGGGAACATGACTGTCCTGTTAGCATCACCAACTGTCCTACCTTGCCTGGGAATGAGGGGGCTCCTGGGACTTTTCAGTGCTCAAACTGGGACAGTCCTGAGCAAACCGAAAGGGTCAGTCACCCTGCGAGTCAGATGCTCTTTAAAAGGAATCCTTGCAGATTTCTCAGTTCTCAGTTTCATAAGGCAACTGTTTGAGGTTAGGGTTGCAACTTGTATCGATACTTTGGAACTGATTAAATGAACTGCAAATCCCAGAATGGTTCCATTCCCTGCAGTTCTGTTATGCAACCCTTTTCACCCTTTCGGTTGCTTCCTTTGCTCCAGTGTTTCTAGAGAATTGTCGACCTAAATAAAAGGGTAAAATGAGGCAAGCTCAAAATTGTAAAAAGGTGAGCTTATTCGAGAATAGCAGAACTGCAATCCGAGACACCCAAACTGTAGCAAACTACAGGTGAGTCCGCTGAGGGGTTGAGGGAGGCTGTCTTCATGGGCGGGGAATGTAAAGAGGGCAGAGTTCAGTGAGAGTCTGCTAAAGTCAAAAACAAACGGAGACCGGCTTCGAAAATTCCCTAAGCAGACAAAAAGCAGTCCAGTCATACAAACAAAGCTCAATTCAGCTTATTTTGCGAGACCAACCCCACGTGGGTCATTTCTTGTTCGTGCATTATGGAATGATGGAAACCATAAGCCTAATTTCCCAGCGTTGATATGAGGCAAGCCCTGACCAACTCCCTATCCTTTAAGAAAATTCCAATATTATCAGTTTTCTGTAAATCAGGCTTTTACCAGAAAACAGTTTCTCAGTCCTTAAGATTTGTTTTCCTAAGGGCACATGTGTGAGATTTTCTATTTTCTATCCTCTGGTTCCATTTTAGATTGAAATTCTTTCACAGAATAATAGTTGTGTTCAGTATTTTCCAGGTAATGAAACTTTGTTACAGAGAAAAGCACATTGCAGTAAGTAAAAGGTAGCAGAATTACTATTGATATAAGTAAATATTATTGATATCAGTTAAATTCAGCAGTGGGTTTTAGCATGTACATTTAAAAACCACAGTTAAATCATGAACATCAGTTTTAAGAAAAAAGGTAAAATTATAATTTATATGAGCTGAGACTCTCAAAGAAGCTAGATAGAAGCATTAACTTATTCTGTTGTACAGTAAATGAAACGGGTAAGTCACTTAATCTATGACTTTATCCCCTCAGTACACTTTAGGATGAATTGCCAAAGATGCCAGATCTTATGTCAACAAAAACCGCTTCATTTTGTTCATCTTTATGCTTGTACTAGTCAGCTCAGGCTGCCATAACAAAATACCATAGAATGGGTAGCTTAAACAACATAAACTTTTTTCTCACAGTTCTGGAGTTGGGAAGTCCGAGATCAAGGTGCCAGCACGGCCTGGTTGCGGCGAGAACGCTCTTCTTGGCTTGAAGACAGCTGCCTTCTCTCCGTGTTCTTGTTTGGCGAAAGGGACTCTGCTCTCCCTTCCTCCTCTTATAAGGGCACCAGTTCTACTGGATTAAGGCTCCACCCGTATGACTTCACTTAACCTTAATCACCTCCTTAAAGGCCCTATCTCATTCACATGGGGGGTCAGGTCTTCAACATATGAATTTGGGAGGACACTTGTAGTCCATAGTAATGCTGATCTTCTTTTTCAGAAGAGTTGAATTTAAACAACTCAAACCTGGTTATTAACACACCAATAATAATACAAATTGCTTCATGTTTTAACATTTCTATTTTATGTGTGGGTTGTCAGCTCCCCCTGAAGCGTTGCCTGTGTTCGCTGTAAAGGTTAAACTTCACACCTCTGTTGCTCTTCTAGGCCGCTAACTCAGTGAACCCAGGTTAATTCGTTTAAGCCTCGTTTTCTCCACCCTGGAAAGTGGTGGAGTTTGTTCTTATCTCACCACGTAGTCTCACCTTCCTACCACCTGTAAACAACCATTTACCCATTCCTTCCTCCTTTCTATCTTCTGTTTCTCTTTCTTCAGTCAAGAGATGTTTCCCTCCTCTATCTATCCAGCTGTACTTCTCAGTATTTATTTCTGTTACATGTATGTATGCTTGAGTGCGCTGAGTATGTATGTTTCTCTATAAACTATGTTTAAGTAAAGTAGTGGTGCCTTACACCGCTTATATTGCCAAGTGCTTTACATTTCACACAGTGTTTTCACCTAGAGTAACTATCTGATCCTCACAAGAAACCAGAGTAGATGTGTGACCGGATAAGTACCCAAGGGTAAAATATTATCTCCGTTTACAGATCTGAAAGCTGATATTTTATACTTAAAAATTTTTTAAATCAGTTGTGAAGATGTTTCTTGACTTTGGAAAAACATTGAGAAAATAACATGAAGTATGTGGGAGCAGGTCAGCTGACTCTCGGAATGGTTTAGTTGGTCCTACTCTGCAACAGAGCGCTGACTGTAAAGGTTGGCTGTGAGCTCCAGGGAATACATCACGACCATCTTTGTGTCTCCACCCAATGTCAGATAAAAAGAATGCCAACACCCAGGGCCATAACACTGAACAGTCCCTGTGAACGGTGCCTTCTGGAAGTATGCAGCGCACAGCTTGCACAGACATGCATGGTGGCCCGGCCAGGGGCACTGGCTAGAAGAGCCATCACAAGGAAGTAAGCCGTCTGCAGGCATCTCAGGAGGGAGCATAGCACAATAACTTGATGAAGTAGAAAGAATGAGGTTATTGAAAGCCCCGTATTCAAGTGTTAGTATTTCCATGTCTTCGTAGAGAAGTGGTCTGGGCAAGACAGGTGAGGTCTGTGAGCTTTGGTGTTCTCTTCTGCAACTCTCCCTATTTCACAGACTCGTGAACGTTAAATGAGATCACGTACAAGAGGAAATTGTATATATGAATGTGGATTTTATTTTAATAAATAAAAGAGAAGCTTATAGAAAGGAAGGAATAGTTCCACCTGCCTTGTATTAGTGACTGGGTGGGAGGGAACAGGGCCTTTACAGAGTATGTGCTTCGGCTTGTTATAGCACCAGTGGTGGGGCGGGGAGGGTGATAGAATCTCTCCTTTCCCTTCCAGCTTCCCCATGAGTGATGGCTCATCAACAGCAGTCCAGGGAGCACTTGCCCACCTGCCGATGAAGCCTAGCCTCCATAACCCCAAAAAGACTGCCCTCACCTGTCTTTCCTGATATCCCACAACAGAGTAAAAGCAAAGACATACTGAGATCACCAACACCATCGAGAATACATCAACCCCTCTGCTCTGTTTGCTGCAAGAAAAACTGCATTAGCATCAGACTCAGACCCCAAAGATTCTCAATTGCAAGCCCAGGCAGAACTAATTGCACATAAAGAGCTGGGGGGCGGGGGCAGTGGAGGGCAGGGGAAAGAATCAATGTTTGTGCAATGGGAAAGAAAAATCAATTGAGGGGAAACAGAATGTTATCTCTAAGCCTTTGAAAGCAGTGGCTTAGATGTATCTGTATCAGTGGCTCAGATGTATCAGATGTATCTATAAAAAAGGAAAGGATGATACAAAGAGTAGAGAGTCCTCTTACATTTAAGTTCTCAGTTATAAGGAAATCAATAGTCCAGAAAGTATTTCTTTTTTTTTAAATTGAGGTGAAATTCATATGGCATAAAATTAACCACTATAAAGTGAACAATTCAGTGGCATTAGTACATTAACAATGCTATGCAACCACCACCTCTATCTAGTTCCAAAGCATCTGGAAGTATTTCGTATGCCAGAATTTTATACACGCACACTACTGTTAAAAACAGTAGAAATTTTCTTAGACTTTTCAACCATTTGGGCTTAACTCCAAGATTGTATTTGAGTACTCAGTTGGATTGTTTCTTCTTGCCTAACTACTATTGTATATCTTCAGTGTTTCAGGATGGGCCAAATTAAATATGTTTTTACTTAGGTGGGTGGGAGAGGTGATGATAGATTTCTACAGACAAGAGAAATCCCATATGTTTATGTTCATACGTGTATTGACAGCATGTTTAAACAATTCAATGAAAAGTTGAAAATTATTTCAGCCACATGCATTTCTTCCATACAGGGTCACACAAGCAGACTGATCAATGGTATAACTAATAAACATGGACCTCAATGCAAAACCAAATAGAGTCCCTCAACCCTCCATCAAATTTCTCCAGAAACTGGCAAAGCTGTTTTTTTTTGTTGTTGTTGTTTTGTAGTACGCGGGCCTCCCTCTGCTGCGGCCTCTCCCGTTGCGGAGCACAGGCTCCGGACGCGCAAGCTCAGCGGCCATGGCTCACGGGCCCAGCCGCTCCGCGGCACGTGGGATCCTCCC
>NC_041220.1:81259351-81306898 GCF_002837175.3 Physeter macrocephalus | reverse complement strand
AAAAAAAAAAAAAAAAAAAATGATCTTCTTGAACACCGGGGTCAGAAGGATGTAGAAAATCTGATTCTTCTTCAGTTATGGGAGTGAATATTCTACAACAGTGAACAGAAAAGAATGCTTTCTTATGCATAGCTTCTGTAGCTGCCCTAGGCTCCTATACTCCCCATGGCTACAGGGCTAAGGAATAGTCTGATTAGGAAACCAAGACTGGACCTCCATCTTGCCACCTCCACTTTTACTGCTAGCATTTTAGACTTGGTCCTGCATCTCTACCCCTGCTCTGAGCCGCTGACCATAGGAGCTGGACTGTATCTTCCTCTAAATTGACTGTTGCCAGCCCTGGCAGATACAGGCATGCCTTGTGTGTTACCTTATAACTGTAGACACATAGAACCCCAAAAAGTCTTCCTGAAAAATGTGGTAGCAAATTTCCCTTTTGCTGTTACTCTTGCTGCTATTTCTCAAATAGCGAGGTAAGATTGAGACAGAATCCTATTTTGGACTCCTGAAAAGTAACTGCTTCATGATTTATGAGCATTCCACCAAAGGAAGAATCAGAGAGAAGTAGACGACTTGGGGAGAACAATCCAATATGTAACTTTAAGCCTATCTCACATTATTACTTTTCTGAAGTTCTGTATTACTTTTTATACAGTAGGTGCTCAATATAATTCGTTATTTGAATTGGATGAGGATATTTTTTCTTCTTTAATAATCTCTACTCTAAGGAACATTTTGCCTTACTATACTGATCAAATAATTCTAGTATTTGGTGCCAGCTGTTCAACTCAAATAATTATTTTTAAATAGCCTTCGGTTTTTTGTGATGATCTGCTGTGTTCTCTGTCCTGTCCCTTTGGTGCTTGCTAACCATTACTCATGAGACCATGTATGCATTGCCCATAGCAAGTGGACCTCAAATTCTAGATTCACTTGTAACCGCATTTTAAAACCCAGATTTCTGGGCTCCCCAAGCACTGTGGTCCTTCGGTCAGAGAAGGGATCTTGTAGCTTATATTTTATTTTATTTATTTATTTATTTATTTATTTGCGGTACGCGAGCCTCTCACTGTTGTGGCCTCTCCCGTTGCGGAGCACAGGCTCCGGACGCGCAGGCTCAGCGGCCATGGCTCACGGGCCCAGCCGCTCCGCGGCATGTGGGATCTTCCCGGACCGGGGCACGAACCCGTGACCCCTGCATCGGCAGGCGGACAATCAACCACTGCGCCACCAGGGAAGCCCTGTAGCTTATATTTTAACAAACACCCTGGGTGATCCAGGTGCATGTCATCATGAAGCACATTTCAGAAATTGATCCATAAATTTGATCCTGCCCTAGACTCTGAGACCAGCCTTGTTTATAGCAGAGCAAAGACGAAGACTCAACAGTAAATTGCTAATACAGAGATGATGGTCCTTCCCTGGGACATGACCTTGTTTCACTAGTCACTATTTTGTCCTCTTTCCCACTTCATGCCTGAAATCCAGCTGGTGTTGCCCTGGATCTTGGTTGCTGGGTCCATCATATTCCTGGGCTTCTTTGGCTGTCGACGAAGAATTGTTAATTACTAAATCCCATATTTAATGTTCTGCCTGTTCACCAAGTCCTTCACTCAGTGGCCAAACTCCACTGTTTGCCTTTGGGGATTCCTCCAAAAAGTCCAACTTCTACTGCTTAGAAGTCTACTTAGTCCCTTCCCTGCCCAGGTAGGTTTGCTGGATAATTCTTCCCAGTACTAAAACCTCACTCTTCATGACAGATTTTTCTTTTTAATTTTTATTTTATTTTATTTTATTTTTTAATTTTATTTTTTGGCTGTGTTGGGTCTTCGTTGCTGCACACAGGCTTTCTCTAGTTGCGGCGAGCGAGGGCTACTCTTCGTTGCGGTGCGCGGGCTTCTCATTGCGGTGGCTTCTCTTGTTGTGGAGCATGGGTCCTAGAGTGCGCAGGCTTCAGTAGTTGTGGCACACGGGCTCAGTAGTTGTGGCTCTTGGGCTCCAGAGTACAGGCTCAGTAGTTGTGGCACATGGGCTTAGGTGCTCCTTGGCATGTGGGGTCTTCCTGGACCAGGGATCGAACCCGAGTCCCCTGCACTGGCAGGCAGATTCTTAACCACTGCGCCACCAGGGAAGTCCCCATGAGAGATATTTCTGACTGAGGGTGCTGACTATCCTTATCCAGAATTAGCCAAGATGAATAGGATAGTCACCAAGCTGGCTACCCTTAAAAAGATCATCTTCCTCTGTATCTGTGGTAGAGTAAGAGGGCATGTCTGCTCATTTACCCAAGTTTCACATGAGAGATTTTAGAAAAGGAATTGTTAAGTGAAAAACAACTCTAAATAATATTATTTTTGTTGCATACAGCCTGTTGTCAAGAATAGCCCAAAACAAATGCAGATTAAAATAAAAGTGCTCTAGGACTGCTGTGGTGGTGCAGTGGTTGAGAATCCGCCTGCCAACGCAGGGGGCATGGCTTTGAGCCCTGGTCCGGGAAGATCCCACATGCCGCGGAGCAACTAATCTCGTGAGCCACAACTACTGAGCCTGCGCTCTAGAACCCGCAAGCCACAACTACTGAGCCCACGTGCCACAACTACCGAAGCCCGTGCGCCTAGAGCCCATGCTCCACAACAAGAGAAGCCACTGCAGTGAGAAGCCTGTGCACCGCAATGAAGGGTAGGCCCCGCTCGCCGCAACTAGAGAGAAAGCCCGCGCGCAGCAACGAAGACCCAACGCGGCCAATAACTAAATAAATAAATGTTTAAAAATTAAAAATAAAATAAAAGTGCTCTTAATTGGCGTTTAGGGCTGAAGTGAAGGTTGCTGACAAAACTGGCACTTCCCCAAATTGTTACTCTACCTGCTGAGATCTGAAGTATTATCTTTGAATAGAAGAAGTTTCAAATAAGAATAGTACAAACACTAAGGATTTCTTTCTCTGTATTGGTTCATTCATTTATTCAACAAATATGTTTCTTAATATTTTCTACGTGCTAGGAATAAACAGTTCTGGCCTCTGCCCTCATGGGGCTTACCATTTTGTAGTAGAGTTTAGGTCACGAATTTATTTTGGAAACAGGTCTACCCAGGACTTTTATTCCCTCACCTCACTATGTGAGATGAAACGAACACTGTGGGTTGCAGAGGTAGTAAGAAATGCCCCCAAGGAAGCCAAACCACAATCCTCCTTCCAACGGATACACAAGGCTGGAAGTTTATGGTAAAGGTGCTAGTCAACAGGAGGAAAGGATGAAGACGACCATACGTTAAATAGAAATCTTCCCATGGATACTATAAAGCAGACCAAGCTTACCTTGGATAGTATAGATCTTTGTTAGAGTTCTGTATGTTCCTTCCTTGTTTCTACTAGATGAGACATTGAAGATTAATTGAAATACCAGGTGCTATATAAGCTAATATTTTTGTTAGCTTAAGTCAGTGGTTCAGGCACCAGGAGGGCTTACTAAAACACAGATCACAGATTTCTCAGCCCTATGACCAGAGTTTCTGATTCAGAAGGTCTGGGGATGGGCCTGAGAACTTGCAAGCCTAACAAATTCCCAGGTAACACAGATGCTGCTGGTCTGAGGACCACATTTTTAGAACCATGGGCTTAAGCAAACACTTAGAGGAGCCTTGAAAATGTTGCTCCACAATCGAGGATAGACAGCATCATCAGGTTTAAAAATTTTAAATACCTGTTGTTTACTTCACTACAAAATAATACATATGTATTGCCAAAAAAACAGTTTTAATAAAAAAGCAATAAATGCATAAAACAACCAAAGTAAATTCAAAACCATCCGCCAAAAGATAGCCATGAGTAACCTTGCTGTGTATTCTTATAAAATCTCTATGTGTATGTGTTATGTTTATGTCTACAAATATATACGATCTCTCTCATATATATATGATATATATACAACATTGAATTCATCTTATATGTACTGTTTTGTAACTTACCTTTTCACTTAACAGTATATTATAAACATCCTTCTACATCAATACAGTTCTAAAACATAATTCGGCACATCCTTTGAATAGAGGTACTGAAATATATACAAATGTATTTAAATGTTCCCTCTTGCTGGACACTTAGGTTTAACCCTTTTCTGTTCAAACAGGTTCAGCATAAATATGCTAAGTCATTTTGTACATCCTTAATTATTTTCTAAGGGCAGATTTCCAGAAGAAAAATTGCCAAAACTCATGTATGTTAAGTCTTTTAGTACGTATCACCAGACTGCCCTTCAGAGAAATATTGGCTCGATTTACACACCATCAGCTGTACAGAGGTATTTTCTCACATGTCCACATGACACTGAGCATGTGTTTTCCTTTGCCAGTTCTATAGGGAGAAAATGATACCTTGTTTATATTTTGAATTTTTTCCAGTTACCAGTGGAAACTTTATGTGATTTATAGTGACATCACATTCAGCAATCTCATACTTCTTTCATGTGTAGCTGTGTAAATCTGGGGCTTAGAATCAGACTATAAACTCTATACAAAGCAATTTTTTGTTTGTTTGTGAGTTTACATGTTTGATATTTCATAGAGTCCAGCATGTCATTTTTCTTTGTTACAAACAAACAAAAAAAATCTCAAAATAGACAACCTTTGTTAGGTTACGTAAACTTTGGGAAAATTTCTCTGCTACAAAATTCTGTATTTTTGAGTTGTCTAATATGATATGCAATCTCAGTATGTGAATTTATTTACTACGATATAAATGGTCTAAGTTTACTTATGAAATAATCCATGGAAAACGTATCCACTGTGATTAAAAGAGACAATGGATGGAACAAAGTATCTTGTTATCTATTTATTAATATTTATTGAGTGGCCATATGATATGAATACTGAAATGGACTTTCTTGGTGATACACTAAACTGAACTTTCTCGGTGATACACAGGGACTATTAGGTGAAAAATATGGGAACATCCGAATCCCTGGAGAAGTTGAAGCGTCAGAGTTTGAAATGATTTTGGATGCTGCCATAGAGGCGAAGCTGGAGACCAAGTTACTGGAAGAGTGGTACCGTCGGGATGAGAACTCGGTGCCAGCAGCTTATTACCTCAGACCCAAATCGGAAATGCTGAAAAGCAATAAAAATGCAGTAAGTTATCTTTCTCTCCAAAGTATGTCTCTCTCCATGACTTTAAACAGTTTATGTCACCCAGGGGTGGTTTTCGCCACAGAAAAGGCACAGTAGACAGAAAATTATTCTGCCCTGGACCCTAAATTTCCTTTTAACAACTAAATCCAAAGCTAAGAAATCTTCCAATTTTTTTTTTTTTTTGAAATCTTCCAATTTTTGATCCACCTTTCTTTTTTGGCATGTCAGACTTTCCTGCTGGGGTCTTTTCCTTCTTCCTGAAGTATATCTCTTAGAAGTTCCATTAATGGAGGTCTATTAGTGATAAATTCTGTTTATCTGAAAATATTTGTATTTTTCTCATTTCGCTATAACGTGTCTATATATATTCTGATTGGTGTATGTTGTGCTTCCTACATTTGCGAATTCATGCATTCTATCAGTTTTGGAAATTTCTCAGCCATCATCTCATCAGATAATGTCCCTCATCTATTCCTTCTGTTCTTTCCTTTGTGATCTTTAATTGGATGTACAATAGATTGCCTCAGTCTATCCTCCACGTCTCTTTTTTAAATTTGTTTAATTTTTATTTTTTTAAAAATTTTATTGAAGTATAGTTGATTTACAATGTGTTAATTTCTGCTGGACAGCAAAGTGATTCAGTTATACATATACATACATTCTTTTTCATTTTCTTTTCCATTATGGTTCATCACGAGATATTGAATATAATTCCCTGTGCTTTACAGTAGGACCTTGTTGTTTATCCATTCTATATATAATAATTTGTACCTGTATCCTCCATGTCTCTTAATTGTTTTTTACATTGTCAATTTCCTTATCTTTCTGTGCTGCTGTCTGGAAAATTATTTTAGATCTTTCTTCCAGTTCATCAATTTTCTTCTTCAGCTGTGTCCACTCTGTTCATGCTTGAGTTTTCAAGTTCAGCAGTTATATTTTTAATTTGTGAAAGATATTTGGGGAGGGAGTCTTTTAAAAATTTGCCTAGCTGTTTTTTATAGTCTCTAGTTTTTTAATTCAGTATGTTCCTTTAACATTTCATACATTGTTAATTTATATTCTTGTGCCTTATGTAGAATCTTGCCGTGAGGTTGAGTCATACGTGAATATGATGGAAACATTAGCATTTTCTCTTCTCCAACTTGGTTCCCAAATGTATCAATCATGTGTCCCCCGAAACTGAATGAAGGAGGTAGAGAAAATGGGTGGGACTATGCATTACACAGACATTTTAGAGATTAAAAGAAGGCATAGCTATCCATCCCTCTTCCAAAGAGAACATCCTTGATACGTTCAGCACCCAGGCAGCTCTGAGGGGAGAAGAGCCCTCGGTTAGCAACAGCTCTTCATTTAAGGACCCTGTGTCCATACTCCAATATAAAATAAAAAGTTAAAAAAAAAAAAAGAATTCTGCATCTTTGTCATTCTGACATTTAACATACAGCATGTTCTCCATGCAAAATGAAATCACGTCAGATTCCTTGATTTTTCTTCTTCTTCCTCACATGCATTTTTCAAAGTAATTATCTGCAAGACTATGGAGATGAATATTGGGGTAAACCCCAAATCATTCTCTTAGATAAATACGCCAGAAGTAAAGGTAGTAAGCTGGCAAAGTAGATATCAAAAAACATGATACCTCAAGAAATCAGTTTTACAGAGTTGTAAAACTTACACATATATTACTATTTAATTGGCTTTAGTTGTTCCTTCTTCATTGATTTCATGATCGTCTAGGGAAACTTCAATTATTCTCTAAACCCCACATGATATTTCTGCATAAATTGTTGTTAAGTAAATGAATGTTTGAATAAGATTATCAGCAAGACTCTATAAATGTTACTTTCTTGGTAGGTACTCCTATTTTATTTCCTAAAGGATCATAAAAATAAATGAGGAAGAAACAACTAAAGACAAATAGTAACATGAGTACCTCCCCTTTAACTGTCTCTCCTCTTTAGAGAGTAGTGAAGATATGATTTTGTTATGACATTTGTATCAAAACTCAAGCAGGAAATACATGGTATATTAAGGAATCCCGACAAACAAATCCTGTTTGGATTCACACCATTGTGTCACCTGGGCAAGTTCACATCACTTTCAGGGTACTGGGGAGAGGAAATGAGATACTGTCTGTTGGACACCTATCATGATAAGGCATATAGTAGACTTTCAAATAACAATAGTTCTCTTGCTCTTAAATACTGGGTTTTCTATGATGATTTTAAGACCAATATCTCACTTTTACAATTCCATAGATGCAGCCCTCTGCCAATGCTGAGAATGAGAAGACCTGGCAAGAGATATCAGATGAAATCAAGAAGGTATTTAAGGTTGCTGTAAAACTGTTACATGAAAAGAGGAAAATGAAACACAGCCAAGCCAAGAGGTACCTGTTCTCAGGTAATTTTTACGCATCTTCAGTAAACTGAGGAATAGATAAATAATAGATATATTCGCTGCTTCCCTTTTATGGTTCTGCAAATTTAGTTGCATTTACTGCCCGATGAAATTTAATTTTTCTACATGTTTCCATCTCCTGAGGAGGCAAGTATTCTTTTTATTCAAAGATAAGCCTTTACTTAACTTGAGGAATTCTCCAAAAATGTGACTTTAAAAGAACACAGAGGAGGCTGGATATAATAGACCAGACTCTGCCAGTGTTTCTCAGTTGAGCTGCTCATTCATTCACTTACTTGGCTCACTCAGCAAACACTTATTGAGTGCATACTATATGCCAGGCACTGGGGCTACAACAGTGACAAAGAAGGCAAGGTCTCTGCTCTCCTGGAACTTACTTTTTTAGTGGGGGCAGTGGGGATAAGTGATAGGCAAGTAATCAGATAAATGAACAATATCATTTCAGAAAGGATAAGCGCTACGAATAAAACAAAACACAGTAACAGGATAATAGGGACTGATGAAGGCTGCGGGGGTCCAGATTTAGATGGGGCAGGCGGTAAGGAAATGACTTTCGAGCCAAATGACACAACGAATCAGAGCCGGCAATGCCATATCTAAAATAGAGAATTCCAAGCAGAGGGATTACCAGGTTCAAGGTCCCTGAGACAGGAATGTGCTTAGCAAATTCTAGGAGCAGGAAGAAGGTAAAGGTAGCCAGGCTTGGAGAAGGAGAGACAAGGTCAGAAGGTGGGCACAGGCCATAATAAGGGCCTTGTGTTTTATTCTGTTGTCAACAGAAATAATCAATAAACAATCTATACTAGGAATAGAAAAGAATTTTATTTGAGCCTGAGGACTATAGCCCAAGAGACACAGATTTAAGAAGTACTTAAACTGTGTTCCACCTGACTGCATAATGGGGGTGGCTTATATAGGCAAAAATCACAAAGTTACAGTTAGTCACATGAGTCATTTATCAAGAATCACAATTGGAGCTGGCAAGAAGTCAGGATGCTTGTCAAATAAGGATTGGTTGGGGTCCGAAGTGGTCGCACAGGTACAAGGGGAGACCTTGAGTCCTAGGCAGATGCTAGCAGATGTTGTTATAAGCAAAAATCACAAAGTTAGTCACATGAGTCATTTATCAAGAATCATAATTGGAGCTGGCAAGAAGTCAGGATGCTTGTCAAATAAGGATTGGTTGGGGTCCGAAGTGGTTGCACAGGTACAAGGGGAGACCTTGAGTCCTAGGCAGATGCTAGCAGATGTTGTTTTAAGAACGACAATATCCTTGTATCGTTGAGTCTGATACAGCTCAGAGAATTCAAGTTCTCAGTGATACAGGAACACATCTGAAAGCACATCCACAATGGCCACCAGGCTCCATTTTGAATGCCTGAACCACAGTTATTCCATTTTGATTTTTAAATGGTTAAATCAGATTTTAGTGGTTAAATCAGATGTACAAGGCATGTTTGACAGGCCAGAAGACAGGCTGTTGTAGTTAGCATAAAGGTCAAGCCAAATCATGTGTAAGCCAGAATGACTTCCCATACCTGTGACAATTTCTTCCATCACTGGGTAAGATGGGAAGCCATCGGAGGTTGGGAAGTAAGGGAGTGGCAGGATCTAATTTAACCTTGAAATAAAAGTCTCCCCAGCTACTGAGCAGAGACTCACTTGTGGGCCTTTCTCAGCCATGGAAAAGAGGCTTTATTTTGAGGAATTGCACAGGAAACCACATATCTGAAGAAATATGTCAGTCATAGTTTCCAGGGGACAAACACGCCTGGGTAAAAGTAATCAGTTAAGTAGCATTTATTTTGAGAGTTGATAGTAAAGAATTATTTAAGAAAAAGCAACAGTAGCTGCATTTTCAGACTGGTTTTGTGAATGATGTAGCAAAACATTTGTGAAAACCTAAGAAGCACTTGATATCATTCTCCTTGGATATACATGTATTTCAAGCTCAGAGAAATTATATATAATTTCGACAAATTCATTCTCGTGAAGCTGTCAAAAAATTAGGTCTTATTTTAGTTCTCCCTAAAAGTACTAAAATTGGCAGGAATAAGTACTATCTTTAGAATATACAGGTTAACATATATCCTTATTCCTTTGGGATCTTTTTGACCCATTTTAGAAGCCCTGGTTCTTCATCTTTATCAAGGGCAGAACTACCCAGTTTTTAAAAATATGCTGTATTAGGAAAAAAATACCAAGAGCGAAAACTTTCCTATTCTTGATGTAAGAGACACCAGTTCGGGGAGGGTATCCTCTCGCTTAGAGTCGGACAGCTCAAGTGTTCAAATATTCATTGGCAAACACTTTCTCTTAATTTTCTCCACACTGAAGAACATGGTCCACATGGATAGCCATATGAAGATTAATAATCTCATACTATGTAGTATGAACTACTACACGAGGACTATTTTCTACTTGGGGTTACATCTTGAAGATATGCATGATCATGAAATTTTTATTTACTTTACATTCCAAACTCATTTTAAGGCAATGTCTGCACAATGAAAATTGCTGAAGAAGGGCCAACTCTTTGAAATGAATAGAGTATATTTGTTTTGTGCCTGTCTCTCCAGCCTATCAATAACCAATGTTGTGGTTGGACCAACCCTTGTGCTTCTTACTATGATTGCAAGATACCTTCGGCAATCACCATCAGGAAACTTTGAAAAAATAAAGCCTTATTACTTACAGGAGCCGACAATTACACAGCACAGCTGGGGCCACACAGCAAGGTCACAAGTAGAGAGATAGAGAGAGAGAGAGTGCGCGGACATCGGGTTTTGCTTTTACTGGGCTCACTCTTGGTTGGTGAATTTAAAACATAAGAGCGGGAATTTAAAGCACAGGAAGAGAGAAAAACAAGTGGCCCAAAATTTCAGTGATTACTGAAATCAACCAAGATCTCTAAAACAAAGGAACCTCAGTGAGTAGAGGTGGCCTGGCTCTGTATGTGTGTGTTGGTAATGAGTTTATTCAAGATAGCCATCATTGAAGTGGACGCATCAGCAATCAAAGCTCAAGTCAGACATTTATATTACAAACAAACAAACAAACAAAAAAAACCCCTCAAAAATGTCAGGGTTTATGCTACAATATTACTTTAATATTTTTAAGCATACCAGATAGAACCTGGAAATGTGTACTATTTATATTTGAATGTATTTTTTCACAACATATCCAGTTTTACCTTTTTAAATAACAGGAAAGGAAGAGAACTAAATTAGACTCCAAAACAGTGCCCTACTGTGAATGCCACAACTGAGTGGTCTTGGGAATAGTAGAGAGCTGAATGTCTCATGAATGATAGTTGCCAGGGCTGGGGATCTCCCCCTAGTGTTACCTTCATCAGGTTCTGTGATGGTTAAACTTTAGGATATTAAGGAAAACGCAAAGACAGAAAACAAATACATTATTCTAGTAAGGGGGAAGCTTATAATATTCATTGACAAATAAATATCAGGAATTATTAATAAAAGTCCCCCAAAATGTTGAGGATGCACTTTGCTTCTAAAAGTAACTCTATAAAGTTGATTTTGTCTCACATGACTCATTTATTCAGGTATATTTGTCAACCAGACATTCTTGCATACAGACTCTTTTTATCCCCCTGAGCCAAGCTTGGATGGGCTCTACCAGCTTGATTTGTCTGTATCTCTTTTCATGTTGCATTTATGATCAACACGCCTGATTGACATTCTGTTTCCATAGAGGTGATAACAAAGTCAGGTTACAGTTGGTCCGTTTTCTGGGAGTCAGAGGTGACAGTGCATATCTCTAATTATCATCCATTACATATAGATACTGCAGGTGGATCACCTCCTTTCTCTTCATGTTACTCGGTATACAGCACTGGCTAACCGAGTGTGCCACTAGCATTGTACCCAGATGGCTGGAAAAGAGATGGGCCAAAGGCTGCTTTCTGCAGGAGCTCATAATGTCCAGACTTCTTACATCTTCCCCTATCTACATTATAACAAGTTCTTAATCTTCTATAAAAAGAAGAGTAGACATATGTTATAAAAGCTCCTTTAACTGGTCTCCTGAACCAACTTGCCTGAATAAAACCCTTTGTAAAATATACTGATGTGAATGGCACAGCTCATTCAACACTGGTGGCTATACACATGTCTTTTTTACTTAAGTCACAAATTTTTATCAATTGCTATCATCACTGGAAAAAAACAGTATCACAGAAGTTCTGCTAAAAGGCACCATTTTAAAATAAAATTCCCACCTTCCTTAATAGTTACTCTAGAGAATACATCTATGTTCTAGGTTTTGCTCGATGTTGGCGCTGTGGCCAGCACATTGAGAGGTTCTCAGTTACGACCAGACCCACCCCTCCCCCCATGCTTCCACCAGATCACAGCCCAGTAGACACCCCCTTAAGAGAGCCTTCCCTGACTTCTCCAAGTGGGTTACACCTCCAGGTCGGTTTGCTCTCATGGCACCATGTTATTCACCTTCACGGGCCTAAAAATAATCATAATACATTTATCTGTGGGACTCTGTGATTCATGTCTGCCATCCTCCACTGGACTGTAAGCTTCATAAGGGTTTTGTTTTTTTTTAACATTCTCAGTTTTCTCTTACCATTTTATCCTAAGAAACTAGCAGCGTGCCTGGAACATAGTAGATGCTCGATTAAGACCAACCGGATGAAGAAAAGCAGAAAGGCAGGGGAGGAAGGAAGGGCAGCCCGTTTTAAAACCCTGCTTGCCTTAAAATTCATTTCCATTGGTTTAATTATTTTATTTATTTTTTATTTGACTTCCCTAAAACTATACGTAAATGATATTTTTACTACTACTGATCCAATTTTAAATGTTCTTATGGGGCCTCAAAATGATTTAGAATGCTTTTTTACTTTTATGTAAACATATGTATTGTAAGCCCTAACATGGTTTCTCTCACAGGAAATAAACTACATACTAAGTCATTTTTCTGTACCTGCTCTGATGGATATAATGGTATTTAACAGTGACATGGATAATGGATAAATAAAATCAGCACATAATTATATTTTGAACCCGTTTTTATATTTTCATTTCCACGTATCTGTCTGGGGTACAACGCATCTCAAACAAAATGGTGAAACCACGTTGTAAGGAGAGACTGAGAAGGAAGAAATAGACTAGATACATCATTTGGCCTCTTCCTCATTCTCTCCTGGCCCCAGTTGGTGCCTGTTCTCCACTCTTAGAACTCCTGAAGTCTGGGAGGGAAGCCAAGCAGGAACTTAAAAGAGTCAACCATAAGCTTGGTATGCTTTCTTTCTTATGCTTATGTTCAACCTCTCCCTCAGGTTGTGGAGGAAATTAAATCATTTTATTTAGAACCCATTGTTCTGGGCTCCAGGCTGTTTAGGAAAAGACAAATAGGAAATTAAGGAATTGAGAAATTATTCTAGAGACGACTCTGCTACACATTATAAGCAAAATAAACTACGACTAGTGACTTGAGAGTTAAGCGCTCGGAGCATGGGTGCGTTGCATCTTTGTTCTAGACAATAAACTCCTTGCTGTATTTTCTTTCAGCTATAGAGGATGAGTTTGACTTCGCTCTAGGGAAGCAAACTCCAGCATTCCTGAAGAAATGTGTTTGCTATATTAGGAAAATTGCTAACATTGAGCGTTTCGTGAAAATCCCAGGGATGGGAAAATACATGGATATAACTGGAGCAGAACCAAGGATTATTCGGGACCCAGAAGCCCAGGAGAAGCTGATAAAACTCCGGGATGAATTTATTCCTACCATTGTTGCGTCATCTAATCTGAGAGTGTACACATCTGTTACTCATTGTGACATGAAACTAGGCTATTCCCAAGAAATAGAAAACCATTACATAGAAGGACTCGGTAAACAATTTTATGAGGACATGATTGACATAATTCAGGCCACGGTACAACAGAATTTTGACACAGAAACTGATACACTCTATGATGAAATTCTTCAGCATTCATCACTATGTAAAACGTATGCCTCCTTCTACGAGTACAAATGTGAATCTCTAAACATCGTGCATAAATACATTCTTCCAAGCAAAACTGGGCACATCAACCCTCTTATTATATACGGTGGACCATGCACTGGGAAGACCCTTCTGCTAGCTGAAGTAGCAAAGAAGGTAAAAGCCTATTCTTTTACATGTATATTTGTAAAAACTTTTACTTTGGGGAAAAGATCAACTAATCAAATTCACTTCCACTTTCTGTGTTTACTATCCGAATTATAATCGGTCCTTTAGGAATGGATACTTCAGTGTTTCTCTTTTGCTGGTATAACAGTTATACTGAAAGAATAAGACTCATGGGGTCCAATTCTAGAATAGCTTTGTTTTGTCTCTTACTGTTCAAACTCATGTTATGGGGCTAGTTCTCACCTAGAGAGAAACTAGGGTAGATCTCACAACTCTTCTCATCACTCTCAGCAAAGACGAGCACTCCAATCGCTTCTGGATATTAACTCCATCTCAGTTCAGCAATTACTATGTCCAGTCAAAGATGATAATTAAAACTTCAGTCTACATCTCCCTGCCTGAGCTGAGGTCGACCATACGCAAGGCACCTCCAGTGGGAAATAGGGACATGGCCATCTTCTCTTTTCTTTCAGCACACAGCACTTCTTCCCCTCTGTCCCTAACCCCAACTGCACTTCTGACCCCTGTAGGGTTGTGGTTTAGGGGACGTAGGAAAGGTAAGGTGTCCAGAACATTCTTATATGACCAGTACCTGGGTTCGGCACTCTGGTCTTGGCGAGGTTTAACACTTCCTCCTGTTTCTTCTGAGGCCTTTTCATGGTTTCCCGAAAGTCCTTTCCCTCCCCCATCCCCCACCTTGTCCTCACTGAGCATCTCTCACCTACAGTTCCCTAGGGTGACACAGGGAACAGCATTGCTTTTCTATCTAGCTGGTCACCTCCATAGCTCCTAGGCATCCAGCAACACACATTTCTAGTATCTTTCTGCCAAGAGCCTCTCCACAACCCAGCAAAGCCCCTCAGACCTGGGAAAACAGAACCGACGGAAACCCTCGTCAGCTCACACTTGCCAGTGGCCCACATATGATACATGGGAAACACTCAGGTATTGTTCTGCCCTGAGAAACTCCAGCTCCAATACGGCAGCTCTCTATCACTCCTCCATCAGAGCAGCTAGCCAGCCTCACTCACTCAACCTCCATATTCCTCAAATGTCATCAGATACAGATGGCCATGTCTCCCAAGCCCTAGGGGACATCCTGAAAGTGGTCCATTGCGGCCCCTTTCCCTAGGCTAGAAGTGAGGGGTGGGCATCTCTCAGCCCTCCCCTTTGGGAGTGGGGTGGTGAGAGATACAACCCACAGCATCCTCATCTCCCACTTTTTTCTTGGCCTCTCGAATCTCTTTTTCAGGCTGGAGGTGGGTAGTCCATCAAAGGTAGCAAAACTAATTTTCAAAACTCCCTTTCAAGTCTTGCAAGATGGGCTGGAGCTTCTATCTGAATGCCATATCTGTTGTCTAAACTGGGTGACACTAGTACCAGTTTTAACCTCCTGTTACACTTGACATCAAAGTCTGATGGTTTATATTATCCTGGTGTTACTTCAGAATCTTTGTATTGTTCTTGCCATGGTCAGTCTCTTACGAACAGATCTTTCTTTAGCTTTGTGAACATTCTCATGATTTATCATGTGCTACACAATTTCAGGTAGATCATCTGGAGGACAAGAACTGGAACAATTGTGTTGCACCTTATGGGGGGATTAGGTTCCAAAGTAAGGTCACAGGGGACAATCGGGTGTATCAAGCTTATTGGGTTGGCCAAAAAGTTCATTCGGGCTTTTCTGTAACATCCTATGGAAAAACCTGAACGAACTTTTCGGCCAGTCCCAATACTTGAAAAGTCCTTAGGAAGGCCCATTTACCATCTCTCAATCTGCCAAGCCCAGCTGCTGGTTTTTCTTCTTGTGTTAGGATACGCTTTCTTTCTTTAATTGAACACCCAATGAAATGGCAGGCTTACACTTAAGGGACATGTTGCGTCAGAACAAACGTGTGCATGTGCACGTGTGTGACTGTCTGTCTTTGAACACTACTTTGTACACGCATCTTCAAACTTTAGAATTATTCCAAGGAAGCAAGATAGTAACACTACAAGGGGAACTGACATCAAATGAGAAAACATTGGTGTATCCATTTCACCCTCACTATGGGGCTTTTTCCTTGTGGAGCAGGGGAGGGTCAAGGTGGTTGGAGGGAAAATGCGCATGTGATGCGACCCTGTGTGTTAGCATGGGAGTTACATGATGTGTGCTGATACGCCTGTATACATACGCAGCTCCCGTGGCCAGAGTGCGGTGACAGTTAATCAGCTTTCCGAGCTCTCGCTGTTCTGGATATGTTGTCCAACCACCAGCTCCCCTGAGGAGGCTTGCCTATTTCTAGGTCCCCTGCCTGGACTCTGCTTGCTTCTCCTTCCTCCTGAGGAACATCTCTCCTCCCACCCGCTGCCACCTCCACCAACAACAACCTGTGCTCTCGTGAGCTCATGTTCCTTGTAAGGATGCAGACAGGCATCCCGTGTTTATCTCCAGGTTATCTCCTGTTCAACCGACATCTCCTTGGACATGAGCTCATGATCAGAGGGCCATTCTTTACAGACATCACACATCCCACAACACGTGATTGGAAGGAGGGAGGACGATGCATATAATCATCATAAGCCATCCACATAGGGACGAACAAACTGTATTCTGTTTCTGATTTGCCACCGAACGACAGCTGTAAAATGGCAACATTACCTTCCTCCAAATTAGCTTCAAAGGTTTGGGCCAAACGCCGACAATGAGTTGCTTATTTTCCTTAACAGTTCATTCTGAAACTGACATCCATGAATCTTTTCTAAACTTACTCATACTTTAACCTGAACTACCAGTTGGGGAACCAAGTTTCATAAACTTACTTCTTAATGTATTAAATAATATGTCCTTTTCTAAGAAGTATCCTCGGTGAATTCCAAGGATTACTGAAAAGTATTTTCTCCCTAAAAATATACTTTGGAGTGTTTTATACTTTGATCATATCCCTTTCTGTCTTTACCTTTCCAGACAGAAGAATATTAAACCTAGCACCCCCCTCATATACTTTATCTCTTTAACTATACAATTTAAAAAGGGAGAGTGGGAGAGAGAGATCACTAGAATGAAAGTCAGATATGACTTCTACTCCATTTTCATCTCTTGGTAATCATTTAACTCCAAGCAAGCTATTTTTGGCCTTGGTTTCCTCCTCTGTTACATGATACTGTAACCCCATGTGCCCTACAGAGAGACAATATGAGGCTTGATGACTGCCTGTTTGTATAGTAAACTATCTGTTATATAGCACAAACTCAGCAAAACTCATTTAACCAGCATTATATAGATTTTTATGATAATGATAAAAAAAATCATAATGATGACCCTATAGCATCACAATAGAGTAAAATGTCTCTGAATCATACAAGATTATATTCAGTATCATTTTAGTGCTGAGTATTTTTATTGCATTCTAATTACCTGGAAATGTGGTCAGCCACCTATATAGCCTTATGTGATCTCAATTAAGGAAAATATTTGACTCACTATAACGTGTAGGTCATTACTTAATCTATTCGTTAAACAAATATTCACCAAGCACCGACCATGTGCCAACAACCATGCCAAGAAATGGAAATTCAGCGATGAGAAACTAAGCATACTAGGTATTCCGGTTTAAAGTTTGTGAAATGCTTTGTAACTTTTAGAATACAAGCTAAATTCTGCCTTGTGATTGACCAATACTGTGATCACCATTTTATTACTTTTAGTAGAGGGATCCTGAGGGTCTCAGGATTTAGTGCATGAGCTTTACAGACTTTAGTGCATGAGCTTTCTGAGAGCTCTCTGACCATCTCAGGTTTTTCCACTTCCTGGTTCTAAGGTACTTTCTGCCTGGTCAGGGTTACCAGAAGGCTGATCTCTGCAGAGAGGAAGTGTTGTTGCACGTGACCGTGTGAATACATGTCTCCATTCTAAACACCACCTTTATGTTTTAGGCTTATGGCTGGCTACATGAAGACACAGGACCAGAATCTGACCCAGTCATAGTCGTGAGGTTTCTAGGAACCACAGACATGAGTACTGATCTTAGGACTCTCCTTCTAAGCGTTTGTGAACAGTTGGCCGTGAACTACCGGTGCCTGGTTCAGAGCTACCCTAAGAAGATCCATGACCTCCGCGACTTATTTATAAACCTCTTGAATGAGTCTTCGTTGCAGAGACCCCTCGTGGTCATATTCGATGCCCTGGAGCAGCTCTCAGAGAGCCACGAGGCCAGGAAGCTCTGGTGGCTCCCGGTTCACCTTCCCCGATTCGTACGAATTGTCCTCTCCACGCTGCCCAACAAACATGGGATCCTACAGAAACTAAGGTGCCTTATCCACGAAGAAGACAACTACATCGAGCTGATTCCCCGGGACAGGAAGATGTGCAGCCAGGTGCTCAAACACCAGCTGCTGCGGGTCAAAAGGAAGGTCACGTCGGGCCAGCAGATTTACGTGAACAACGCCTTCTGCAAGTGCACATTGCCCATGTTTGTGAACCTGACCTTTAGGGAGGTGAGAAATTGGCGATCTCACAGAGACGTCGATGAATCCTCCCTCTGTGTCACCGTGCACGAAAGCATAGAGCAGCTCTTCTGCTCCCTGGAGAGGAAGTGTGGGCGGAAACTCGTCTCCCGGGCTCTAGGTTACATCACCATGGCCAAAATGGGTTTGAGTGAAATGGAGCTGGAGGACGTGCTGGCCCTTGACAACAGCGTGATGAATGAGCTCAACGAGAGCGCCAGGCCCAGCAATCCCCTGAGGGTACCTTATCTGTACATTGCGAGGCTCAAGGAGGGGCTCAGCGGATACTTAATCGAGAGACACGTGAAGAACATCACCCTCCTGGTCTGGGCCAACAGACACCTGCAGCTCATAGCCCAGAAGCTATATCTGCAGGATAACAGTGACCTGCATGAAATGCATACCATCCTGGCAGACTATTTCCTGGGGGTCTGGTCAGGAGGCAGAAGGAAAGCTTTCTGCCTTGAAGACCCCTACCTGAATGGCTGCCTTGACTTGGAGAGCAGAAGCCTGTTTGAGGAGGAAAAGCACTTCATGGAGCAGGTTTCCTTCGACAGGCAGGCCCCGGACCAGCCCTGGGTCTTTCAGTGCAACCCCCTGGAGCCGGACATCTTTTTCGTCAACCATCGGAAAATGTGTGAGCTCCTGCACCACCTGACGAGGTGTGGGAAAACCGATGACCTGCTCTATGGCATCATCATGAACTTCAGCTGGCTTTACACCATGATCAAAATTGGCCAGTTTGACAAAGTGCTCTTGGACATCGAGCTGGCTTACAATTACTCGCAGGAGAAGGAGCTGAAGTTCCTGGCGAGCACCCTCCGCAGCATCAAAACCAAGGTCGTCGCGTTCCCTGGCTCCCTTTCTGCAGAGCTTCAGCAAAGACTGCTGCCCGTCGTGAGTTCCCTGCCCAAACTTAGACACCTTCTTTTAGAATGTGACAAAGATGGGCCCAAATACTGCTCCATCGTGCCATTACACTCATCCATGGATGTGACCTATAGCCCGGAGCGTCTTCCCTTGTCATCTAGTCACCTGCACGTCACCGAGATTCTGCCCACCTGTAACCCCAGTACGGTGCTCACAGCTTTAGAAAACGGTTCCATCAGCACGTGGGATGTGGAAACGCGTCAACTACTCAGGCAAATCACGACAGCCCAGTCTGTCATCCTGGGCATGAAACTCACCAGTGACGAAAAGTATCTTGTGGTGGCAACGACAAATAACACCTTGTTGGTTTACGACAATGTAAATTCTTGCCTCCTGTCTGAAGTGGAAATCAAAGGGACCAAGCATGGAAGCGGCTCCACCTACATCAATGGATTTACACTGTCCGTCAAACACGCTCTGGCCTGGCTCGAAGCCAGCAAAGATGTCACTGTCATCGATCTGCTCTATGGATGGCCCCTTTACCAGTTCCACTGCTGGTACGAAGTGACCTGTGTCCAGTGTTCTCTGGATGGCGTGTATGCCTTCTGTGGACAGTACCTGAACACCACTACCATCTTTCACTTAGGGAGTGGAGAAAAGTTATGTACGGTGACATCTGAATTTTCAGGTGGGTTTGTGAAGTTCCTTCTTATCTTGGACACAGCTCAGGAAATGGTAATGGTAGATAGTGAGGGAAGCCTTTCTGTTTGGAACACTGAGGACATCTCCAACCCCCAGCTGACCGATGACTTTGACTGCCGAAGAGAAGATAGTGAAGTGGTCAGCATTGAACTTTCAGAGGACCAAAGTGCAGTTCTGATCTGTAAAGCCCTCAGCATTGAGCTCTTAGATACCGGTATGTGGAAGGTGGCTGAAAAGTTCAGAGCGAAGCACAACGAACGTTTTATATCGGCTGTGCTGTCCAAGAATGGAGACTGTATCATTGCGACCATGGAAAACACCTCGGCCGTGTTTTTCTGGAGGCGGGACACGGGACAGTGTATGGCGAGCTTACAGGAAATCTCAGGTACCATAGTCAAGTTGGTGAAATCCAGTCATCACAACATGCTGCTATCTTTATCCACCAGTGGCGTTCTTTCTATCTGGGACATAGATATAATCACAGCTATGTCCAACATAGATAAGACTGGAAAACCAATCCAAAGTCTGGTGTTACCCGCTAGGGGGGAAATCATTTACTCCCTCGATGGCTCTGATTGTGTCCACAAGTGGAACTTCAGCAGTGGGTTCCTTGAAGCAGTATTTAAGCATGAAGGAATAGTTGAACACTGTGTGTTGACATCCTCTGGAGACGTCATGGTCACATCAGATGACAAGAGCAGCCAATACGTCTGGCATACCAGCAGCGGTGAAAACCTCTTCCGAATTAATGGGCAGAGAATATCTCAGCTGCTGATTACACACAATGACCAGTTCGTGGTCTCTCTCTGTGAAGAAAATGCCTCCAGGGTTTGGAGACTGGCCACGGGCCACAGGGTATGCAACATCCTGACCACTCTGCAGAATGCCTTCATAACCTCTGCAAATACCTTCGTGGTGGGCATGACCAAAAGCAAGGTGCTGGCAGTCAGTCTTTGGACAGGAAGCATCACCAAGAAGTTCTGCTGTGAAGACGGCACCACCATTGTGAATTTTAAATTGATCCCCGATTGTCCGGACATCATTGTGTTTATCACGTCAGCCGAGACGGTGAATATCTGGAGTCTGACAGATGAAGTGATCTGTCGCCGTGTGCAACTTCCAAACAACTTCCTGAAAAATCTAGAGGATTTTGAAATTTCCCCCAATGGAAAGCTAGGCATTATTTCCAGGGGAGATGAAAATATCAACGTGCTGGATTTACACAGCGGTAAATTACGGGTGGTTCACGCCTCTGGGGTCATCTGGAGGCACAGGTTGTCTCGAGACGGTCGCTACCTGGTATACATTTGTTTCCGAAACGGGGAGGAAGAGGATGAAAATGGTGCGATATCCAGTTTGATTGTCATGAGACTGGCCGATGGCAAAAATATCGGTGCTTGCTCCCTTTACAAAACTCCAACTTTTCTTGCCCTCTCCCAGCGGCACCTGAACATCATTGTGGGTTTTGATGACGGCAGTATAGGGATATACACGGTGGTGGACCGCGTAGATGCTGCACTGAAAATTAAAATAGCCACTTCAAATAGCAGACAAATTTTCAATAATGCGACACAGACATCCAGGCCAAAGTGTAATAGTTACTGTTTTAAAGTGTCTGTGGATTGCTTATGGAGAGAGTCCACAGAGGTCTTTGCAAGAGACAGTCCCATCACAGTGAGTGACTCCATGGATCCCAACGAGGCGACGCCCTCCAAGAAACACAACTCTTGCTATGACCGGGTGTGCTCTGCCCTGGAATCCAGGGGCCACAGCTATGCCCCTGACAACTGACAAAATGTTTTTCCTGCTCAGCAGAAATACATAATATGTAAAAGAAAAAAAAGTGTCTTCTGTATCCCAGATGATAAACGCTCGTTCTTAAAGGACAGGAAAGATGCTGGAGTTCCAATGCTAATTATTGCCATGCTCATGAAATGTACAGAAATGTGAAATTGGTTGTGAGGTTGGTCTTCTTGACAAAGTGTATCCAGGAACGAAGTCTTAACAGAGAATTTCTACAAATCGTATTTACATGGCTATATCAACTGGAAGTTAGAGGGTAGTTTTTAAATTAACTGGACAGGAAGAAGCAGCTTAACTCATCCCATTGTCCAGATGAGAGAGGCTAGAGCTACACAGAGACCATTTGGACTGAAGTTAGTTCTACAGCAACTGGTTGAAATTGTAAACACAAATTGCTGTTGGACTTCAAGTGATTGTGTGGATAACTAAACACAGCCTTAATCTCTCCTTACATTTTATGATCCTGACAACTGTGTCAATCCAGTCTGCAGATGGAAGGTCTAAAGGTGCAAAATAATGTAACAAAAATGCCCAGATGTACTCCCAGTTTCCCAGGAGAAAGGATGTGAAGTGTGAAGCCACAGACTGACTGGGGCAAGAGCTACCTACCGCTATCATAGGGCTACTGAACACACAGAGTCGGTCTTCATTAAAATACAGTTGTGACAACTGCATGCAAGGGTTTCTGTATAATGGAACACATGATTTTTAAACTATTTTCTGGGCTGCAAAAGAACACATTTAATAAGAAACCACAATCTTTTCATGTCATTTTGAAATGTCTATTTGTGCTGGGTATAAAAAAGAGTTACAGAAAGGGCATTACAAATTTGGTCAAAACACCTGTTCATTTCTATCATTGTACCAACAAAAGGCTGTGCTATGGAAGTCAGTTGTACCGAAGCATAAATTATTTCCTAAATCCCTGCAGTAAATCTTAATAGAAGGAAAGCTTTCTCGACATGCCATCTATGGAATACTGATGACACCTGCCTTACTCTCATTCCTCCTCTTTCCTGTGTAAAATGCAGATAGCTGACCAAATACTCTGGGACAAACTGAATATGCCTGTCTTTGTGCTAAAATATTCTGTAAATCTTAAGGGTGTCAAAGGCTCTTTACTGTCCCTGTTTGTAATCACTTTCTTACTTTACACACTGTATGTATCCTTCTTTATCTGTCACCCTTTCTGCCTGAGGACTCTCTAGAGCCTTTTATAGTCTTATCCGTTTCAAAGCAGAAGCTGTGAAATTGGTATTCGATGTTTTTAAAAACTACTCCTCCTATTTAAAAGAAAATATTACATCTCAAAAGGGGAAAGTGATTTTCTTCCTTCCCTATCCTCCTCATGGCATGTCCTTGGATGCCTTTCCAAAGGGCGTCAGTAGTGGTGGTTTGGTTTGAAAGGGACAGTGGTGACTTGAGAAGGCAGAATAATGAACAAGGAACTGACGTGCTTTCAGTCCAGCTCTGCCATGAACTCATACAGTATTCGTAGATAGATCTTTTAACCGCCCAAAGGTATTGTTTTTGTAAACTGCAGAACAAGGGTGGTGATAGCTCCTGCTTTTGCTCTCATAGGGATGTGGGGGAGAAATGTGAGAAAAAAGAGAGTGACATCTTAATTGTTAATGCTAATGCAAGAAACAAAGTGATTTAACCCACCGGGAATCCAAGCCAACTGTATGTCAATTTGGAAAGCGGCTTGACAGATAAGCATACAGAGATGTGATTCCAATATAAACACCCACTCCCTAGTGAAAGACTTTTTTTTCAGTATACTCCTCCTGGTCTAGCTACCAGCCAGGGAGGTGGGAGCCCAGAGAAGGCTCAGCCCACGTACAGACCACGTGGAGTTGACTGTTTGAGTCAATGCTTCTTTTTTAGCTCTTCGGAGGCAACACATTCTTATTCCTGTCATTATCAGTTGGACCTCCATGCTACACATTTCTAAGAAATAAATGTCTAGATGGATTAAATGTAGTGTGTGAATGTTCTGTGTAACAGCCAACAGAGTTTAACAAGTGACTTGAATGATTTTTCCTAACTTGTTTGCAACTGGTAGCTCATATTGAATGTTTTTATGTAAACTTTGTACTGTTGGGAAGAATTACCCAATCAGAGATTTATATTTTCATAAATGTTACATTTAGTTAAATTTTATTACAGAGTTGTTACACTAGAAAATTACTGCAGTCTTCAAAAAATGTACAGTCTTGTGTATGTATTGTTTGTAGGAATAAAAGATAAACTACTTAGATTTGTGTGGTGTTTGTTTTTTTCCCCCAACTTTGGCAGATGTAGTTAGAGATCTTCAGTAATAATAGTAATGATAATAATAATTGTTCATGCTTACTGTACACGAGCTTTGCATGTGCTAAGGCATGTAATCTTCACAACAGCCATGTGAGGTAGGTACTGTTAATATTCCAAACGTACAGATGAAGAAACCTAAAAACAGAGGTCCAGAGGGAATCGCTGAACAGGATTTCAATACACCATCAATTTTTTTTTGGTTAACTTCTCAAAGTACATGAAAATAAAGCATTGAGTATCCAGCAGGAACTTACGGCTAATGACCTAGAAGATATTTTCTAATTTGAAGATTAGAGGCCAGGCTAGGCTCTGAAGACCACTGGAGGTCTTTGCAAACTCCCAGGATTTTCATGTATAACCGTAACTGCAATAGTTGCAGTATTCATCCAACAAATATTTACTTCGGCATACATTTTGCCAGGAATACAAAGATTAATAAATAGTTTATACCTTCTATGACTTCAGCCTTAATAGGAAAACAGGAAACAAGTTCTATGTGTAGTACATGAAGTTTGGTTCTCAGAGAAAATGTAGAGGAGTGGATCATTATTATTTGCATAAAAGCATTTCATATACATGGAGTTTGTTGTTTAAATAAATATCTTCCTTCCTAGGGTCAAGAACACAACAAACACTGTGCTTGCTATGTCTAAGTCATTATGCTATGCCTAGGATGATTTAAAAATTAGTCACACACAACCCCTGCCCTCCAGAATCCTATAATCTAAGGGAGGCGCAACTAAATTGGATGTAAGACAGACTGTGATTTAAAAAAAAATGTTGTTAGCCAAAACAAAAAAAAGTGAAAGCCAGGTACTGAGGATACACTGCAGAGGAGCAATTAACTCCAACTGGGAATCAAAAAGGATGGCCAAGAGGAGGTGACAGAGAGCAGTGGCTTGAAGGATAAGTAGGACTTAGCTGTCAGAATGTCAGAAAGACATTTCAGGTGGAGGAAGCTGCGTGAGCAAAAACAGGGAGCGTCAAAGTATACTTAGATGACTTCAAATGCTATGTGGGGATTTTAAACTTTATTCGGTAGCCAATAGGGAATCATGAAAAAGTTTTTGAGAAGGGGAACGGCCTAGTTGAAATGGTATTTTTAAATGACTGGGGCAGTAATATGTCAGATGGATTAGAGATGAAAGAGACCATAAGCTGGGAGACCAGTAAAGAGACTATTGCAAAGACCTGAGATAGAAAGTATAAGAACTTGATCTTAGGGCAGTGGCAGTGAAATTGCTAAGAAGAGTGACTTCAGGACGTCACTGATAGAGGTGGGTGATGAAAGAGAAGGAAAACTCTAATTCCAGTTCCATCTGAAATTGAGTGGAGAGTAGAGTTACAAATGTAAAAGGAATAGGTTAGGAGATGAAAATGAGGGAAATAATAAAGTTGGACCCAGAGAGTTTAAAGGTTAAGACATCCACGCAGGCAATTGGTAATATGCGATCCATCCAACGGAGAAACCTGAGCTAAAGATAAAGAATCTAACCAGTAATCTCTTTCTCAAAAGTCTAAAATGCCTAATATGGCACTCGTTTGGTTATAATGTAAGCCAATATCATAACCTTTTTAAAAGTTTGTCTCTTCTTTTCTTTAGAACTATATTGACAAATTTAGAACTATACTGACAAATCCACTCAAATAAATTAGCTTTCTTAGCTTCCATAACTCATCAGCGGAGAACAATTTATATGCCAATGAAAACATAAACACACCTAAAAAACTAAGTGAATCGTGGTGTTTCATTCCCACACGCATGAAGAAACCATAGGTTTTTCTTCCTTATTCTTTATGAGGGTCCCCTCTGAGCTCCATTTGGCATTCCATGTGACCTGCATGAAATACAGATTACACTTTGTACAGACACATCAAAGGGTTCAGTTTCAGTGTATCAACATGACAAATTATGTAAAACTGGTAACTTGAGGTTACCAATAACACCACCACCTGTGGCTTTATAGAATCCCAGCCTTTAGCAGATGAGGGTAACCTAGCCAGCTGCATGAGCAGACTCAGGGTGGTGGTGCATCATTTGTTAAAACACAGATTACTTCACCCTCCCTGATTCCACTATCTTTGAATCCATATGTCTGGAGTGGAATCCAAGAATCTGCATTTTTCCTAAATTCCCCCAGATGATGATGATTCTACCAGTCTGGGAAACACACTTTAAAACCCAAGATAAATACCAACTGGTCAAAATAACCAACTGATAAACTTACCAGTGGACATTTCTAAAGCATGGGCTAGAAGTTGGACAAGAGGGTCCTTTATTGTGACAAAGAGTTTTATCAGAAAGTGATGTAAAACAGCACACAACGTCCCCTGTAAATCTATCGTTTTAAAGCATGCAGCTACTACACAAGCAGAAAGATTCAAAAAACGAGTTTTCCACCATAAAGCGAGACAAATGTTGTGTAAATGGCGCTGGAATCACTAGAGTGGACACATTAAGAACTAAGGGCAGTGTGTCCATCTTTAAACAGTATTCTGCCCTGTTGCTTCTCCAGCATCCTGTTTTATCCTGACTCTCCGTGAATGAATGAAGTGGAAAGAGAGAAGAGGGCAAGCCAGGTGGCGCCGTAGCTTAACACATTTTCCTGCCAAGCCCAACACTGACGCACTTTGGAGCACAGGTGAAAACAATCTCCAACCCTTAAGTACTATTTTAGAGTAAAGCAACCCACGTTAAGTGCGTGGATTGCCACAAGCACGGGCGTGGAGCTCAGGAGGGTAGACGGAGTGTGGCAGCCGAGGTTCCAACACCCCAGGAACAGAGAGGGAAGGTGAGAGGCGGGGGAGCATGACTTCATTGAATTCCCACCGCGGTCTTGAGGGTGCAGGCGAGGCTGTGCAACTTCCCCGGGAATTCTCATTCTAGTAGCGTCTGCGCTCTTTCCCAGACCATCTATCCCATAAAGGCAGGCGACAGTGCACACACCAGGTGTAAGCGGCTAATGCCAGCACTGGGGGGGGGGGGGGGGGGGGCACAAAACCACAAGTTCACGGGGGACAGATCTATTTGCCAGGGAGTGCATTTATGTATCTCCCCCCACTTACGTCCCAAATCTTAGGAAGCTCCCTTCTCCCTGCAGCACGACGTTCCAAATAGGCACCAAAAAGTTTCCCTGCGCGGGCAGAGGCTGGCATGCAGCCTGGGTGTCGGTGATCAGAGGCCGAGCTCCGGGGTTTTCTGTTTGGGTGCGCCTCGCAGGCCAGCCCGGGCTCGGGGGGGTCGGCGGTGGCGCTCCGGAGGCCCGAGCGCGGCGCGGGCAGCTCAGGTAAAGAGTTACGCGGACCCGGGAGGCTCGCCCGCCGGCCGGGCCACGTGACGCGCCGGCCCAATGAGTGCGCCGGGGCGGCCGTTGCGGGCGCGGCGGATCCCCGCGGCGCTGAGCCGATGGAGTTTCTCGGCGCGGCCGCCCGAGGCCGGCGAAGCCATGGGCGCCGCGACCCCGCCGCCGCCGCCGCCCGGCCCCAGGTAGGGACAGTCTCCAGCCTCGCGCGCCGGGCCCCGCCGCGGGCAGCACAGGCGCTTGACTCCCGCGGAACTCGGGTTTTGTGGCATGGTTTCCCCCACTTCTCTCACGGGGCATTTTTATTTCTTTATTTGCTTTGCCGTGGGAAAAAAAAGAAAAAAGTGGGGTATGGGGAGGTGAGGCAGTTCTTAGTTTCATTGCTTCGGGAAAGTCAGGCCATTCAACAAAGGCTCTGAAAGAGGCGAAATCCAGAATGGGGTGAGGTGGGGGGGACTTTTACAAACTCCCCCAAACTAAAGACCAAGACAGTTTGCAAAGCTTGGCGTCTACTTGGTGTGTGAAACACTTTTGTTTTTAAATACCTTATTAATGAACTTTCAATAGTGCCTGAGAACTTGAACTGGGAAAACTGCAAAAGATTTCCCCCTTATTTCTAAGTACTCCCTCCTTCCCCCATTTTTAGGCATGTGAATGTTTTTAAGTAAAACGGAAATGGAAGGTGACCGCTGCTGTCTCTTTGAAATGTCCTTGGGCCCCAGGATTTGCCCCCTTTGGGGCGCTGGCGACCTAGGTGGCGATGAGTAGGGGTGGAGGGGAGGCGGCAGTACTAGGAAGCAGCACGTGTTGAAGGAGGGTCCCAGGTGCAGCCGGTTAAATGGTCACACACTGTTGGCTGAATATTTGATAATTAGGCAAGTATCTCCCAGGTCGATTATTTGGGTCTCAGTGACCTTGGCAGTCCAGATGAGGTGAGATTTTCACAAACCAGCACTGAACAAATTTTCCAGTGATAAAAATCAATGTTTTGTTTTGTTTTTCCTCAAGCACTGTAATTCACCTTAGAAACAAAACAAAAACTCCCTTTAGTAATTTAGTACATGTTGTTTTCCATTGCAGTATAGATGTTTGCCCAGTGAATTTAGAGGAAGTCAGTGTTCCATGAGGTGGTTCAAAGCATTAAAGAATAGGGTGTTTATTTTCTTGCTGTCACTGTGAGAGAGAATTACTGATGGCACTTCTCACCATGGCTTGTGGGTGGTTGTGAACACGCTGTTTTGGAAACACTTGAGAGTTGAATGAGAAAGATGGGGAAAGTGGTTGTTGCTTTTAAAGACAATAGATTCTGTATTTGCCACTTACTCTCACATTGAATCCTCCAGTTAACACTATTTTAAGAAGGAGACATGTTAAAGTCTTCTAAGGCTAAGCACCCAGGTCTGTAGAACATCCTAACAGTCATGAGTTAGATCACTGAAACAATAACCAAGCTCTGAAGGTAAAGTAGACTTCTGGGGTTATTTGTATTTCTCTGAAGTGTGAAGAGTCAGTTATAGGAAGCTGCCTTGATCACAGAGGCCAAATGGAGCAGACACTGATACAAGAAGGCAAGGTTCGGCTTCTTTCTCTTCTTTGCTCTCTGTGTCCATCCTGATCCTGTTCTTTGATTCAGCTAGTATGTGATAAGCTCCTATCTCATGGCATCTGTTTTCCCGGGCCTGGTTATCAGAGGTTCTCAAGATTTAGATATGCAGTGACATCTGAAGATCAAGGTGGCCAATCTTAGCTATGTTCTAAGAGCTTTTGCATGTCTGGAATTTAAAACAAAACAATGACTTGCATGTCAACTAAACATGTTCATTAGCCTAGAATGGAGCAATCCCCCCTGACTTTCCACCTAGTCCCTGTCTGAGACTGGCAACATAACCAGGCTAAACCCTGGCCAGAATCCAGTGTCAGCCCAAGGGCAGAGCAGGTAATGCCCTCCTTGCTGTGGGAACAGCCCTACCCTTGGTGCCATGAGAGCCCATTGACTGTGCTTCCAGGAATGGACTCCAGTTTCCGAATAATTGAATACCAGCCTCTTGGTAGCTGGGTTTCCTCTACCTGGACTGTTTCAAATTCCCCTAGTTCCACAATTTTTTCAATAACCCAGAACCTTGGGATCTTTTTGGCTTTTGGTAAAATAGTACCTAGCTCCTGCCTTTTTTTTTTTTTTCCTTTCTTTCTTTTTTTGGGGCATTAGATTGATTATTGGTTGCAGATAGACTTACTAGATATCTAGAAAAGAAGAGTTGATAGGCTCATCCTAGGGGAGAGGATAGACCTGAGGCCTCACCCATCTGCAGGTCAGCCAGGTCACCCCATTATAGCCTTCCTTAGTCTGGTTATCACCTGAATGCTATGTAAGAAAATGAAATGTTTTATCCACTCTCACCCTTTTCACCTGAGAATATCATGGTCCCACAGAGACTGGAATCTTCAAAAGGACCATATATCACCAAAATGACCCTATCCTAAAGCAGGCTTATAACACACCCATCAGGTGAATATGTATCCTCAAGCAGAGACTTTAAAAAACTCAAAATACTGACTCAGTGTCATCAAGCGTCTTAGAAAAGACTCTCCTGAGCTGCAGTAAATATCAATAGTATTAACATAAGGCAAGAAGAATATCATGTCTCAAATTTTACCACAGCAGTGAACTCTGTTCTATTCCGGGTACAATTGGCTTTCTAAAATTAAATGGAACCCTGACCTGGCCAGGGTTTGTAGACATTTAGTCAGGTGCTAGGGACACAGTCCTTCCTTTTGGGGGTCTTACAGTCCTCATAGAAGACACTGGAGGATTTTAAGCAGAGCAGATCTCTATTTTAGAAAGTTCACTCTGGCTACAGTGAGAAGAATGAAATGGGGAAGATACAAGCAAGGCAGCTGCTAAGAAAATCCCCACTAGAGGGGAGAGAGAAGTGAATTGATTCAAAAGATATTTAGGCAAAGGTATTTAAGATACTAACTCAGAAAATATTAGGTGACTCAACTCTCTGAAAAGTTGACATGTCATTTCAAAATACGTGTGTTCCAGGTAGATAACCAGAAGCCACGTTTCATTACAATGCTGTCCCTACTGACTGTAGCTACTCTCGGGCCCCACATAGTTTGTTTCTATCACAGAAAAAAGTTTTTGATAAAGAATGAGTCTAATTTTTTATTCACACTTTCAACAACTTGGTGCTTCTTTATGCAGACTTAACTATATATATCTGAAGGCAAAGTTAAGATAAACAGTTGCCCTCAGATTGTACACACATTCTCTGATTTAGCTTAATTCCTCCCAGGAATAAAAACACCCTGACTTTTGATTGTGTAACAGTAATGGAAGTGGGCAGTGGAACAGTCTTTTTTTTTTTTTTTTTTCTAAGTTGGCCACAGTATGGCCCGCTGTATGTCACAGGGAAGACTGTATTGTATTTGCAGAGGGCACTGTTAGAGCATGTACTAGTGGTGTGTGAGAGGCACTAAATGCCCGTGAGAGAAGAAAAGCCACTCTAGTCACTGCCACATGTATAGCTTTTTTTTTTTTTTTTTTTTGTGCTAGGTGGGCCTCTCACTGTTGTGGCCTCTCCCGTTGCGGAGCACAGGCTCCGGACACGCAGGCTCAGCGGCCATGGCTCACGGGCCCAGCCGCTCCGCGGCATGTGGGATCTTCCCGGACCGGGGCACGAACCCGTGTCCCCTGCATTGGCAGGCAGACTCTCAATCACTGCGCCACCAGGGAAGCCCCTGTATAGATTTTTAATACAAATGTTATTTGGATGTATTTTCAATTTACTTGTTTATTAGTTCCAGGGTCAATCTCTACATGAGAATTTTGAAACTTTTAAAATTGTGGTGTTAAATCTTTCTCCCCCCATTTGATAACTATATATCTTGGGTCATTAATGTGCAATAAGTGCAGATTTGATTTGTACTTTATGGCTGTAAAACAGTGTCCTCCTTGTTTAGTGATCACACCGCACAACCTCAGTCCTGCAGTATATTTATTGCAACTTAGAAATGAGTAAAAGAAGTCTACCTGCACGTGCAGAGAATTAAGAGCCACATAACTTCGATTCTGGCTAGAACTTACATGGCATTATTCATCTTTGGATTCCTAATGAGCTTGGCTATCTGGGTTCCTGGTCCGCAGCAAGGAGGTCCACCTTCTAGATTCAGAGCATGGCTGTTAGAATAAGTGTGATGCGTAGTCACAACCAACTGCTGAGCAGTGAAGGTAATACAGGGAGGGGTGTCTGTGATCACATCCTGAGTCTGTGAGAAAAGAAAAGTTGGGTTCAGAGCTATCCGTTAACAAGGAAATAAGTATTGCCTTTTGGAAAAATGGATCCTCAATCCTTTTCAGAGCTAGAAAAAAACCTTAGAACTCATTTAGTCTGACCACCTTAATTTACAGATAGGGAAACCGGAGGCTCAGAGAGGTTAAATGATGTTTCCAAGGTCATATGGCTGCCAACTGGAAAAGCTACTGGGACCAGAATCTATGAATCCCAGTTTCCAGTTCAGCCATCTTCCTACTACTGACCAAAAAGTAGGCATTTTAATGGTATGGAAAATTCATTATCTGTTGACATTGTACCTTTTTTCTCAGAATATTGTAGTAGCCACTATTTATGGAGAAATTACTTACATATACACAGTGTCAGTTATCTATTGCTGTATAACAAACCTCTCCATAATGTAATGCCTTAAAACCACCACCATTTATTTAGTGTATTACTTTGTGCATCAGCAGTCTGGACCTGGTGAATCTACTGGTCTTGTCCAGGCTCCCTCATGTGTCTCTGGTCACCAAGGTGGCTCTGCCTCTGGGTGTTGGCTGACTGTTGGCTGAGTCCTCTGGGGAGCAGCTGGGCCTCATGCTTCCCATCACTGGACAGACTGCCCTGGGCTTGGTCACATGCTGGCTCAGCATGGTTGTGAGCAGAAGCTTGGGAGCAAGGCTCCTTGAGGCCTAGACTGAAATGGACACAAGTTGCTTCTCCTCCAATCTACTTATGAAGAAACAGACTCTACCTTTTGATGGGCGGAAGTTCAGAGTCTTTAGGGAATGGTATGGATTCAGGGAGGGGTGGGGGAATTGCAGCCTTTTTTGCAATCTGCTGCATTGGCCGAGCACTTAATAGAACTTAACTAATTCTCATAACAACACAAGAGATGAAGGCAGAATTTTACAGGTGAAGTAATTGAAACTCAGGCGTGTTAGTTCACATGAGGCAGGGGAATAGCTGGTGAGCAGTGGAACTAGCATTGGAACTCAGATCTGATCCAGGGCCTCCCTGGTGGCGCAGTGGTTGAGAATCCGCCTGCCAATGCAGGGGACACCGGTTCGTGCCCCGGTCCGGGAAGATCCCACATGCCGCGGAGCGGCTGGGCCCGTGAGCCATGGCTGCTGAGCCTGCGCTTAGAGCCCACGAGCCACAACTACTGAGCCCACGAGCCACAACTACTGAAGCCCACGTGCCTAGAGCCCATGCTCCGCAACAAGAGAAGCCACCACGATGAGAAGCCCGCGCACCGCATCGAAGAGTAGCTCCCACTCGCCGCAACTAGAGAAAGCCTGCCCCCAGCAGCAAAGACCCATCACAGACAAAAATAAATAATTTATAAAACTATATTAAAAAAAAAAGATCAGAGCCAAAGCCCGTGTCTGTAACCATGATGCAGCTCTGCCTCTGTGCCTCTCTGTGTGATGCTGCAGGGGAGGATGGTATTATTAAAGTATCATAAGCTCAGAGTTTCATATGAACAAAATTAACTTTAAGAATCCTTTTTCTTGATTTATGTGCTAAAAGAAACCAAGCCAGTTAAGATTCAGAGTAAAGAGAAACTGGATTATCAGAGAAGCATAATAGGGGACAAGGTGATGAGCTTAGGGGAGCCAAGGGAAAGACAGATTTGAAAAGGATAGTATCTATTTATAGTCAAAAGATCCTCCTATCACTTACATAAAATGGGTAATAGACCCACTATACAGATGAAGATATTTGCCTGATAAAGATTACATTCCAACCCATGTCTGTATGTCTCCAAAAAACTACCCCCTCCCCATTTTTTTCCCACTGAGCCAATAGGTTTTGCTACTCCAAGTGGGGTCCATGGGCCAGCAACATGGTGGTCACCTGGGAGCTGGTTAGAATTGCAGTCTTGCCCCCGCTTCAGATCTATTGAATCAGAATCTGCATTGTAACAAGATCCTCAGATGATTCTTAAGCACAGTGAAGTCTGAGGAGCACTGCATTAAAGGGACCATGCGGGAAATGATTTGTAATAAGATGGGCTGGTGGAAGGGCATTCTAGGCAGAGAGAACAGGAAGAGCAAAGGACCTGAGGCTGGAGTCTGTGGGCAGGTAAAGGAATTCCTGGACTAGAGGAGGGGGCATGTTTTTGGAGTAGAAGGAAATAGGCTGAGACTGATGGAATCACTGTGGATCCTGAGGAAGTCTGCTTTTTAGGAAGGCTAATCAGGCAGCACTGAGGATGGCCTGGAGAGCCTGGCGGCAGTGAACCCAGTTGTGAGGCATGCCGAGGGGAGGGCTCAGACTGAGGCAGGGATGGCGGAAATAGAGAAGAAAGGTCCAGTCTGAGAGACGTTTCAAAGCACATCCCACAGGGCTTGTTGCCAAATTGGATTCTAAGGAAAGAAAGAGAGGAAGTGAAGATGGTTCTAGACTGCCAAGTTCTGAATTGTGCTTCCCAAACTTCAGGTTGGGGCATTATCTTTGCATTCTTTGCTACTGAAAAAGAAGATACTTTTTGGTGGTAATGGTGGTTTGGGGGTTTTGTTTGTTTTCAGGCAGCTTTCCCCATTCCTTTGAATTGTGGCAGTTTTTCGCCTTTTACTAAGAGGCAGTTCACATGTTAAAGTTCCAAATCAGCGTGCCCATGTAAATTCCATGTAAATATATATACATATACACACACACACACACACACACACACACACACACACAGTGAGAGAATTTTTTTGGCAGGCAATTAATTATAATGAAACAGTTCTTCATATAATTCTTCAGTTTATTCAACCTTCCCAAACTGTCCTGTGACATTTATATAGGTAGAATTATTATGCCCCTTTCACAGTTAAAGATACTGAAGTTTAGCAATGTCACCCAGCCAAGGTTTGAACCAACGTCTACTAACTCCAAGCCCAATCTTCTGTCCACTGAAGCATTCTGCAGGTTTTATATTTGGTCTCTGGAGGCAATTAGTCAGTCTGATCAGTTTTAAGTTTTGGGTTTTTTTTTTTAATTTTATTTATTTTTTATACAGCAGGTTCTTATTAAGTTTGGGTTTATTTTTTCCCGCATATACACTGTGTCAACCTCAGGAAGATGCTTGAAAGTTTATATTGTGACTTTGAAGTAACTGTTTCATGGAAACTTGAAAATGCCTCCTAAAAACTGATTTCCTCCCCCGCCTGATTTTCTTATTTCATTGAATCCCTGTGTTGATTCTAATAGCAACAAACCACACTTTAGAGTTCAAAAGGTACGAATTATTTTGCTGCCTTTTCCTTTTATTTTTTTGAGTGATAAAAAGATTTTAATATTTTTCTAAATAAATTTTTAAGCCTGTTTCTTAAGCAGCTAACCTGGGGCTTTTAAAATAATCTGTAGATTATAGAATCCCGACTTGGAAGGGGGCTTCACTGAGCCAAACACCTCATTTTATAAATGAAAAAACAGAGGCCTGGAGAGAGAAGGAGGCTTGTTCAAAGATACCCCACAAGTCAGAGGCAAAACTAGGGCTGGAAGCCTTGTTTCTAACCCCCAGTCCTCTACTCTTTGACTAAACTACTTCAAAGCAATTCCTTTCCCTATTGTTGTGTTTGCCAGCCTCTAATGGGCAGTGTGGGGAAGTTGGGAGAGCTCAAAGTCAAGATGACCTGGGTTTGAGTCCTGGTTTGCTAGCTATGTAGCATGGAACAAAATGCATTTACTGCTACCGTCATTTCTAAAGAGAGTTATAAAACGGAGTTAATTGACTATACAGTCGAGATTTAGTTTACAAAGTACAATTTCTCTGCATTCTCTTTTAAACTTGATGGGACAGTTTTATGATCCTCACTGGGATTTGGTTTTGATGAAGGAAGCCAAGTGTTCTAGGAGTGGATGTGATAGGAGCTTCAGAGAGACACTGCAACCCAGGCGAAGGTCCAGCTTCAGAAGACCGCTGATGGAGGCCTGATCCCTCCTCCACAAAATGAGTTCAGTCTCTATTACTGATGCAACGCTTTCTCTTTTCAAAGCTAAAAGACAAGTGTTTCCTGGTGCTGAAACACAGGCGAAATTGTGACTCTGGGGAGGGATCCCCAAAACAAAGGAGGGTGTGGAAAAGTCACAGGCCACTAGCGTGGAGGGAGCTAGAGGGTTGTTTTTGTAACGCCCTGCCTACAGTCAAAGGTTTAATGGGGCAAAAGGAGTGTGACCTGTATGTAATCAAAAATAAAAATAAAAAGCTAAAGTAGCTTTAGAGAAAACAAAGTTACTGAAATTACAACCCTGGACTGGCAACAGTTCTGTAAGAGTTAATTAGACAAAGAAAAAGCAAAACAAGCAAACAAACGAAATCTGCAGATTTCACCACCCCAGCACCTTGCAGGGCTCCACTGGCAGGTGTGACTGGGTGAGACACAGAAATCATCAGAATCATCTCTCAGTCACAGGTGACTGCGTCATATGCGTGTTTGGTCCCATTACATGTCTTTACTCACTCTGTTTGCAGGTGCTTACCATCTCTTTAGTCTGTGGGAGCCCTTAAAAGAAACCAAGGGTGGTGGTGTACTTTCTTCCATCACTAAACCAGCCGGTCAACGGTGCTTCTCGAGTGAGTCTTGAGGAAGAAAAAATGTGACCTCTTTGCAGTCAGGCCTGGCTCTCCCAGAAGAGATGGGAATGAGGGCTAGACTCCCAACAGGTTTGAGTCCTGACTGCCATTTGCTATGGGACGTCAGATATTTCCCGAAACCTCCCTGGGCTTCAGTTTCTTATCTGTAAAGCTGCATGCGTCTGCACTTAGTAAATGCTTAATAAATCTGATTCTCAGCCTCTGTAACCTTCAGTTTTCTCGAACGTAAAATGAGAGGTTTGGACCAAAGTAGCACTGTGGGGTACAGGATGCAAGGAAGGGTCGGGGTAGGGGAGGTGTTCCATCAGCGCATTTCTCCTACCAGCTTACCTCATCTTTACCTTGGATAAAAGCCACACGAAATACAAAAGGAAACTTCAAAATTAAACACATGGGATTTCCCTGGAATTTCTAACTAGATATTTAACTTTCCTTACTATAAAATGGTCTCCTTAAATATCTGTCCAAGGGTCGTTATAAATCCTCCCCGGACCTCAGACATGTAAAGAAGTTTGGGCTGAAATGTATTCCATGTTTGTGTTAGTGGGAAGTAGGGAGGATGCCAAGGACTTGACATGTGGAAACAAAGTAAAAATGGAGTTCTTTGAGAAAGCAGAACTTATTTGCATACTAAAATAATCCTGCTCTTAAATGTTGAGATGAAAGGAAACTATGAAATATGCAGAAGTGAGTGATGAGGAAGGGGGCTCTCATCTGGTCCTCCTGTCCATGAAGGATTTTCAACAGAACTAAGTTGGCATGTATAGTATTTAAAAGAAAAGGTCATTGCTTCACCTTTGTATATTATAATATTCTTCATCCTTCACTTTGTGAGTTGGATTGGATTGTGGTTGGATTTTAAAAAAAATATTGTAAAGCGTTTTCGTTATGGAAGGCCCACTCCACTTAGTGAACCTAGTGCCATAAAAAGCTTTTACTTTTTTTTTTAATACTGATGCTGTGGAGACTAAAATCTAAATGCTGTCTATTGAACAGATGTCCACGGAGGCTGCGCCGGGCGGTGGGGACACAAAGGTGATTCATACAGGCCTGGACACAGTCCCCGTAGAGCTCAGTGCAGTCAGCATGCGGACGTATCACCCTCCATTCCCATAGGGACCACAGAGATGGATACCCCGGCCCCGTGGTGGGTGGGATGGGAGTGTGACCTCGACTGAGAGGCAGGAAGGGCCGTCCCACCCAGCTGCAAAGGCTGAGAGCAATCTGACTTAGCAAAGGGGGTCGTCAGGTGGGAAGGCACACCACGTGCTCACACAGCTCGGGGTGGCCGTGTTCTGGGAAGTGTCCTGAGCTTGAGGAGTACCAGGAGAGGTGGCAGCAGGTGTATCGTGTGGGGCTTTGTAAGCTACATGCTATAATCTGACCTCAACCAATCTGATCCTTCTTACTGATTTAGGATTTTTTTGGTGGATGTTGAAACCTCCAATATTTAGAGGTGGCTGAGGGTACAGGTCTCCTTCCCCACAGCCTCACACTTGGTCCCAAAGCCAATCTCAGGCCCAATCTAGCCTCACATTGTAACATTGATTAGTAAGCAGGAATCGAAATAATCGTGCAGCCTGTTTTGTAAGCTTGGTGAAGTCCCCCGTTGTGTTCTTTTCATTTCTCCAAGTAGATCTTTCGTGGGAAGTTCATCAGAGGCAAATGGGACACTCCACTTTTTTTTTTTTTTTTTTTCTGTATTCATTTTTTTTTTCCACACACACTGTATTTTATTTTTACAAGAGATAAATAAACTGACACCAAGCATTGTAAATGGATGGGGACACTCCTCTTGAGGCAGGGTTCAGCTAACCTAAGGGTTTAATTGAGCAACAAGAACTAGACAAGGCATTTTTCACAAACAGGTACCGGGAACCACTGGGAAGGGCACAGGTACTGGATCACCACCTTGTACCATTTGGTGCAAGAGTGGGGTGCCTCGACACTGTTTCTAGCTAATCCACACATCCTACACAAAACTGATTTCACTAAGGAAAAATAACTTCTAACATTTATTTGCTAATTAATCAAGTCCTTTTTGTTGATTGGAGGTAAGAAAGCTAACATACCTATAGAGACCACCTCTGGATTATAGCCTTCTGATAACATTCTTACTAACCATCTCTGAAGTGTGTATTCCTGACTGGGGTAACTAATTTAATCTACATCCTAGAGTGCAGATGAAAAACACACTCATAAATTCCAGACTGTCTATGCGTTATAGACAATAGAACCATTATGAGGCAGTGGTCTTTATCTGGGGAACAGAGAGAGGCTATTGAAGGTCATAAACTGGGAAATAAGATTTGCATCTCTGGCTGCAAGTTGGGAAACTGGAAGGAAGACATGGGGAGAGAGGAGACCAAGTAAGGGGCTGTTGCGTTAGATGTTGTTGAATCTCCACCTGAATAAAGTGGAGGTAATTCGACAGAGAGAAGTAGCTGGGTTCCTGGGATATTAGGTGAAATCACCAGGACCTGGTGGTGGATTGGAAGTATGAAGTGAGGGAGGAGGTGCCAAGATTGAATTTTGGGGCTGAGTATACAAAGGAATTTTGTTGAAGTGTTGTTTGTGATCAGAAAGAAAAACAGTGTATCTGTTGTCAATATCCGCTGGTTAAATGAAGTACACTTTATAGATACAATGCAGTACTCTGCACTGATGAAAAAAAAAATGAGATACATATGTGGTGACATGGTGGAAAGATATCCAGGATACAATCTTAATTTTTTTAATTTGTTAATCATGCATTTAGTGTTCCATTTTAATACAGTTAGTAGTGATTATAATTGGCACTTAACATGGCAATAGTAACAATTATAATTAGCACTTATACTATCCAGAAGAAAACATTCCTAGCAGTGGTTATCTTTGCGGCACAGATTACCAGGGCCATTTGCAATCCATACTATGGATCTTTGCAACTGAGAAATCAGATTTTGTGGAAAATGAGCAAACCACCCTACTTCTCTCATGAAAACTCCTGATCATTCTATCCCAACATGATTACTCCCTCTTTTGAACACACAGTCAGTCCACAGTCATTCCAGAATGTTAGATTCAAAAAGGGCCTTAGAGGTCATTTAGTTTAGCGCCTCCATTTCACAGATGTGGAAATGGAGGCCCAGAGAGGTTAAGGGCTTAGCTGAAGTCATATAACCCTAAATTAGTCATAGGGCCAAGACTAGACCCTGGGATTGTACCAGCTCAGAGTCTGGAATTCTTTAGACTACAGCAAGCAAAGTCTCCTCTAGCAAGCACTGTGTCTATGAATACCTTGGCTTTTATTGGACTGTCCAGTAAATAAATCTGTCTCCTGCCATAAACGATGCTCTCAGACTCAGAGTGTTCAGCCTCATGTTCCACAGACTGTAAAACACTCATTAAAGCACTCGATGGACTAGTTAGACTTCAGATCCTAGAGGCGGGACTAAAATTAGGGCAGCAGAAAGACTCCCACACTGGCGCTTAACACAGAGCAAGCTGCCCGCCCGACCCCATCTCCCCCCTGCCCCATGCTCTCACGCCCCACCCAGAGTAAGAATAAGCTCCCTGCCGTGGGCTGCAATGCCTAATTGGTTATGCTGGGGAAATGGACTTTGGATTTAAGTAAGGGTCAACAATACACCGATATCCTGAACTTCCTGAAGGAAATAGCATGGTTCCTGAAGGATACTTTTCATTTGTTGATGAGGTTGTGATGATTTCTCACAGCTGTCTTCAGAATGCTCACTTCCTACAACTCTCATAGCCCCTTTTCACAGAGTATGTTTTGGGGACTGTCTCTTATCTTAGAGAAACGCATCCTGATTGTGGGCCCAAGAGCAATGTTTCAGGTTGTTCACTCTCACGTGGTGGTGGCCCAAAGGACTGAACACTTGCAGACGGCAGTTCACTGACAGAAAGGAGGATAGAGGTCTACCTTGTCCTTAGACCTGGAGTTACCCAGGGGCAATTAGGGACCCACATGCCCCAGTCTGTTCAGGGCTATTTGGCTTTCCCACCTTTGCTACCTGGTTCTTTTCTCTTTCTCCCCTGAAGCTACTCAGAATACTTTTGTTTATACTGAACTACACTTGGCATCTGATGTTCATCACCTAAATGGGCCGCTATCTTTCGGAAACTCTACTGCTCCCGTTTTGCAGATTTGGTGAGCTTGTTTCCAGTGTTTTATTATTTTATTTCAACTCAATATTTTCCATATCTTAAACGTTGCCATTTTTCAAGTTACCATCTGTTTTATTTTTTTAGACTCTACACCCACACACGTTTATATAGAGCTTAGTTTTAACCACTGCACAACCAGGGAAGTCCCTGCCTTTTTTTTTTTTTTTTTTTTTTTTTTTTACATGCTGACAAGCTCCAAAATCTATATTTTAAATCTCAGGCTTTCTTTCCCAAGTTTCTTGTCCATATTATTATTATTATTATTTTTTTTTTTTTTTTTTTTGCGGTACGCGGCCCCTCACTGTTGTGGCCTCTCCCGTTGCGGAGCACAGGCTCCGGACGCGCAGGCTCAGCGGCCATGGCTCACGGGCCCACTTCGCGGCGTGTGGGATCTTCCTGGACCGGGGCACGAACCCATGTCCCCTGCATCGGCAGGCGGACTCTCAACCACTGCACCACCAGGGAAGCCCAGCAAGTTAGTATTTTGATGTAATGAAAGTAAGGATAAATTTAAAGTACTAATAATTATTTCCCCTTGGTCAACTATATGTCTGCCTTTCAGTAAGCTCACATTTTGCTTTTCACAAGTGCAGAAATTTAGCTTCCTGAATACTAGGAATACATGTAGAGGCTGAGAGTATAGGCAAGGGGAGAATGTATAACCTTCCACAGACCTCCACTGCAAATAGAACCTGAAGGAATGTGAGTGAACTCAACAGATCTTAAGAGTCAGAAAATTCCAAGATGACAGGATAGCTGAGCCCTAGAGGGGTTATTAGCAATACATAACCCAACCATGGACTGTGTGTGTGCCTTCAGAAATATCTGGAAAAAGTTACATTTCTCATTGTTCAACTATGGTCAGTCCCAAGACATCATCTATCTGCCAGTAATTTTGGTATGAGATACAGTTAACCGAATCTTCTAGTAAAATGCAAAACACTTTGGATGAACACAGGATAGACTATTTGAAATCAGTCTTGCCTGAAAACTCAAGAATTCATATTCCCCTTAACTTGCCCAAATAACCATGACAAAGCATTTTTATGACACGTTCCCCATAACTTGCCCAAATGACTATGACAAAGTATTTTTATGCCAACACTGTGACACTGTGTATGCCTAAACATTGAAACATTTTAATTATTAACAGGGATAATAGCCTCTTTGGGAAATTAAAAGTTCCATGAAAGAATTAGAATCTAAGGGTCTGTAGGTATAACTAAGGGCTAGACCAGGTAGATTCGCTAATGTCTCTTAATATCCATAATCAACAAACATTTGAGTGCTTTCCATGTTTTTTTTTCTTTTGCTTTATAAAGTTTTGAAAGTAAAGAAATGTAAGACAAAAATTAACTACCTCACAATCAAAAGAGCAGAAATGTTTTCCTGCTAGAACTTCTCAGTTGCAATTGATTAAGGACTATTTATTCCTGATAAAAGTATAGAGGAAAGCCAAAGGAGAAAAGGATGCTGTGTCTTTAAATTTAGAGATATCTTATAATTGTCCTTGAAGTTTCTGTTTTCATTTGTTTGCTTTGGGTGGGACATGGAAAAATATTTGCCTACTGTGTGGTGCTAATCTTCATGCATGTGTTCATGAATTTCCTGAGAAAGGTGGTAGGCAATTCTTTGGTGATGACTTTTATTTTTAAATGTTTGCAAATGCATGAATTTCTGTCCTAAAAATCTGTAAGTTCAGGTTCATTTAGTATCATAAGAGAAGATGTCTCTGAGACACTCCAAAAATGTGAAACTTTAGGAATTAAACATTGAGTCTTCTAGTTATATATTATCCCAGAAGCTACCTTAATTATGTGATCAGTATTTTCATCATAAATTGGTTATTAACAAAGTTCTGATGAACTCTAATAAATAACATTGTTTGGAAGATCTTAATTTACTTGTTTAAATAGTTTTTTGATTTTTGTTTTTTAATGTTTAGGTAGTATCTTTGGTTTCAGTGGCTTGGAGGCAAGCTATATTGTCATTGTTGTTTTTCTTAAGGTAATGAAAATTCCAGTAGTGCAGAAATTCTTATTCAATCAACAAATATGTATTGAGCATTTCCCATATGCCTGACCTACAGGGAAAATATAAATCAGCCTTCTTGCCACCCCACAGTGGACTTTTTTTTCACAAATGCAGAACTTTAATTTGCAAATAATATTCTGGAATACTATACTCCTACACCATATACTTGGAATATAAATTCATTCATCATATTTATCGGGCACTAACCCCATGCTAGGCTTTGAGCTGTGTGCTGACCAGGAAACAGACGCGAACAAATAGAGTCCCTGTCCCCATGTGGCTTATAATATCTGCTGGGAAAGAGGAACATTAAATAAGCACGTAAATAAAACTAGAATTTCAACTTGTTCAACTAGGTGCAACAAAGAAAAAGTAAAAGGGACGTAGAACAGCTTTTATAGGATCTGCTTTAGGGGAAGTGGGAGAGGCCAGGGAAGGTTTTTCAGAGAAAGTGATGTGTGCAAAGCAGAAGAATGAGGGAAAGTTAGCCAGGGAAAGAGGTGGAGAAAACTGGTTGTGTATATTTTATAAAGGCGGAGGGAAGCATGAGCCATGAAACCCAGTTTGTAGTCTGAGAGCCACCAGTTAACTGCTCTTGAGCATGTCTTAATCTCTGGTCTCATCTTCTTTACCTGAGAAATCAGAGTTGAATAGAAACCTCTAGATTCCTTCTGTAACCTGTGATCCATGTGCATTGCTACCTTACTGGGAAGGCCTCTGATGGCTCTGTTTGGGCTGTTTCTGGAGCTGTCATCATCCCAGCCCAGATTCCTTCTGTTCCCGGGAGCTGTGTGCTGAGTCCTTGCCAGGCTGGTGGGGTGGACCAGATTCAGGCAGTTCAGCTGGACTACCTCTACTTCCTGCCCCGCCTACACCCACACCTATCTCCCTCTGTATCAATCCTTTCCTCATTCCCTCCATTCTCAGAGGATAAGGTGTTCCTTTTCCTGTTCAAGGTCAGCATTTTAATGGGGCCTCCTTTCCTTTTAGACCAGTACCCTGGCACACTGCCTCACAAGTTAATCCTGTCTCCATCCCAAATCTTCAAACTCTTAGCGCTCCAACCCTCCCCCACAAAAAGGAGTCAACTCTCTCCTCAGTAAACACACTCAAATCTTTTCTTTTTTAATAAAATACAGAACAAATGTCTCTTCCTTTGAGCCTCATTCTTCTACTTTTTAGCTATCCCTCCCTCCCTCCCTCCCTCCCTCCCTCTCACTCTTTCTCTCTCTGTGTTTCCCTTATTAAAATACTAAGTTAAGTTAAAAGGGCTTAAAGAATTGTGAGTTGTTGCTGCCTTTAACTGCAATTCTCATTTCTCACTTCTAGCTCACCCTTCATATGTCTCTCTTTGTCGTCTATGCACATCATGACATGAAAATTTCGCTGATGGAATTTGCATCTTAAATTTAAATGTATGACCATCAAATCTAATGGTCCTATTTCATCCCCTTACTTTATAAACTTCCCTGCTGCATTTCAAACTACTGGTATTGATGATGCCTTCCTTATGGGAATTCTCTCTTTTCTTTGACTTCTGTTATACTATTACATTTCTCCCCCCATGGTTCTTCCTCTATTTCTGTGACCTTTCCCTATTCATCTGCCATCTGTTACCAAGTCTGAAGGGGGGTGTTGATGCAGAATCCATTTGCAGGTCCTCTGTACACCTTTGAGTGATGACTGTCATCAGGGAAGGGTGTACAGAGAATTCAGAATAGGGTTAAACAGTGATTAGATTCACTGATTTGGGTCAGTTGGCAAGGCAGCCTGTGTGGGAGATGGAAGAATCAAAGAGGTCTTGAGAATTAGGTGACTAGTAGTTGGAATCTTGGGAACAGAAGTGAGAAGGTGGTACCCATTGTCAGGTTTGGGTTCCATATTAAAACAAATTATTTCCTTACAAAACAGTGTTTTAACCCTGGGAAAGTTTAGAATCAAGTACAAATGTGATGGACTAAATAAAACCCAAAGTATTTATATTTTTAGATAAGTTTGTGGGAAAGTCTGTCTTTAATATTTTATTTTATTACTTTTTAAACATCTTTATTGGAGTATAATTGCTTTACAATGGTGTGTTAGTTTCTGCTTTATAACAGTGAATCAGCAGTAAATATACACATATCCCCATATCTCCTCCCACTTCCGTGTCCCTCCCTCCCTATCCCACCCCTCTAGGTGGTCACAAAACACCGAGCTTATCTCCCTGTGCTATGCGGCTGTTTCCCCCTAGCTATCTGTTTTACATTTGGTAGTATATATAAGTCCATGCCACTCTCTCACTTTGTCCCAGCTTACCCTTCCTCCTGCGCATGTCCTCAAGTCCATTCTCTACGTCTGAGTCTTTATTCCTGTCCTGCCCCTAGGTTCTTCAAAACCCTTTTTTTTTTTTTTTTAGATTCCATATATATGTGTTAGCATATGGTATTTGATTTTCTCTTTCAGACTTACTTCACTCTGTATGACAGACTCTAGGTCCATCCACCTCACTACAAATAACTCAGTTTCGTTTCTTTTTATGGCTGAGTAATATGCCATTGTATATATGTGCCACATCTTCGGAAGCTCCATACTGTTTCCCATAGTGGCTGTATCAATTTACATTCCCACCAACAGTGCAAGAGGGTTCCCTTTTCTCGACACCCTCTCCAGCATTTACTGTTTGTAGATTTTTGGATGATGGCCATTCTGACTGCTGTGAGGTGATACCTCATTGTAGTTTTGATTTGCATTTCTCTAATGATTAGTGATGTTGAGCCTCCTTTCATGTGTTTGTTGGCAATCTGTATATCTTCTTTGGAGAAATGTCTATTTAGGTCTTCTGCCCATTTTTGGATTGGTTTGTTTGTTTTTTTGATATTGAGCTGTATGAGCTGCTTGTAAATTTTGGAGATTAATCCTTTGTCAGTTGCTTCATTTGCAAATATTTTCTCCATTCCGAGGGCTGTCTTTTCGTCTTGTTTATGGTTCCCTTTGCTGTGCTAAAGGTTTTAAGTTTCATTAGGTCCCATTAGTTTATTTTTGTTTTTATTTCCATTTCTCTAGGAGGTGGGTCAAAAAGGATCTTGCTGTGACTTATGTCATAGAGTGTTCTGCCTATGTTTTCCTCTAAGAGTTTTATAGTGTCTGGCCTTACATTTAGGTGTTTAGTGCATTTTGAGTTTATTTTTGTGTATGGTGGTATGGAGTGTTCTAATTTCATTATTTTACATGTAGCTGTCCAGTTTTGCCAGCACCACTTATTGAAGAGGCTGTCTTTTCTCCATTGTATACTCTTGCCTCCTTTATCAAAAATAGGGTGACCATATGTGTGTGGGTTTATCTCTGGGCTTTCTGTCCTGTTCCATTGATCTATATTTCTGTTTTTGTGCCAGTACCATACTGTCCTGATTACTGTAGCTTTGTAGTATAGTCTGAAGTCCAGGAGCCTGATTCCACAAGCTCCGTTTTTCTTTCTCAGCATTGCTTTGACTATTCGGGGTATTTTGTGTTTCCATACAAATTGTGAAATTTTTTGTTCTAGTTCTGTGAAAAATGCCATTGGTAGTTTCATAGGGATTGCATTGAATCTGTAGATTGGTTTGCATAGTATAGTCATTTTCATAATGTTGATTCTTCCAATCCAAGAACATGGTATATCTCTCCATCTGTTGGTATCATCTTTAATTTCTTTCATAGTGTCTTATAGTTTTCTGCATACAGGTATTTGTCTCCCTAGGTAGGTTTATTCCTAGGTGTTTTATTCATTTTGTTGCAGTGGTAAACGGGAGTGTTTCCTTAATTTCTCTTTCAGATTTTTCGTTGTTAGTGTATAGGAATGCAAGAGATTTCTGTGCATTGATTTTGTATCCTGCTACTTTACCACAGTCATTGATTAGCTCTAGCATTTTTCTGGTAGCATCTTTAGGATTCTCTCTATGCCTCCTTTCTGGAGGGTTTTTATCATAAATGGGTGTTGAATTTTGTCGAAGGGTTTCCTGCATCTATTGAGATGATCATGTGGTTTTTCTCGTTCAGTTTGTTAATATGGTGTATCACATTGTTTGATTTGCATATATTGAAGAATCCTTGCATTCCTGGGATAAACCCCACTTGATAATGATGTATGATCCTTTTAATGTGTTGTTGGATTCTGTTTGCTAGTATTTTGTTGAGGATTTTTGCATCTGTGTTCATCAGTGACACTGGCCTGTAGCTTCTTTCTTTGTGACATCTTTGTCTGGTTGTGGTATCAGGGTGATGGTGGCCTCGTAGAATGAGTTTGGGAGTGTTCTTCCCTCTGCTATATTTTGGAACAGTTTGAGGAGGATAGGTATTAGCTCTTCTCTAAATGTTTGATAGAATTCTCCTGTGAAGCCATCTGCTCCTGGGCTTTTGTTTGTTGGAAGATTTTTAATCACAGTTTCAATTCAGTGCTTGTGATTGGTCTCTTCATATTTTCTTTTTCTTCCTGGTTCTGTCTCGAAAGGTTGTGCTTTTCTAACTATTTGTCTAGGTTGTCCATTTTACTGGTGTATAGCTGCTTGAGTAATCTCTCATGATCCTCTGTATTTCTGCAGTGTCAGTTGTTACTTCTTTTTCATTTCTAATTCTATTGATTTGAGTCTTTTCCCTTTTTTTCTTGATGAGTCTGGCTACTGGTTTATCAATTTTGTTTATCTTGTCAAAGAACCAGCTTTTCGTTTTATTGATCTTTGCTCTTGTGTCCTTGATTTCTTTTTCATTTATTTCTGATTCAATTTTTATGATTTCTTTCCTTCTGCTAACTTTGGGTTTTTTTGTTCTTCTTTCTCTAATTGCTTTAGGTATAAGGTTAGGTTGTTTATATGAGATTTTTTTCTTGTTTCTTGAAGTAGGATTGTATTGCTATAAACTTCCTTCTTAGAACTGCTTTTGCTGCATCCCATAGGTTTTGGGTCATTGTGTTTTCACTGTCATTTGTTTCAAGATATTTTTTCATTTCCTCTTTGATTTCTTCAGAGATCTCTTGGTTATTTAGTAGTGTGTTCTTTAGCCTCCATTGTGTTTGTATTTTTTTACAGATTTTTTCCTGTAACTGATATCTAGTCTCATAGCATTGTGGTCAGAAAAGATACTTGATATGATTTTAGTTTTCTTAAATTTACCAGGGCTTGATTTGTGACCCAAGATATGATCTGTCCTGGAGAATGTTCCATGAGCACTTGAGAAGAAAGTGTATGCTGTTGTTTTTGGATGGAATGTCCTATAAATATCAATTAAGTCCATCTTCTTTAATGTATCATTTAAAGCTTGTGTTTCCTTATTTATTTTCATTTTGGGTGATCT